>NC_092207.1:61036776-61047491 GCF_043381705.1 Parasteatoda tepidariorum | reverse complement strand
AGATAGATAGATAGATAGATAGATAGATAGATAGATAGATAGATAGATAGATAGATAAATAGATAACCAATATTCAATTTCATTCAAAAATGTCGTAACAAAGCATCATTTCTCAAATTGTATTCTCTCTCTTTTGTTTTTATTCTACAGATAATTGAATAAGAATCATATCCGTTTCGAATCTTTCTAGAGAATTTATGAAAATATTTTTTTCTTCGATTGAAATATGTTACAAGAAATAAATATTATTAGATGTCTCTATAGAGGAGTGAAAAATAATTCATCAAACATTCCGAATGCATCAGACCTTTTTTTTTCTGAAAATATAGACTTTCGAATCTCCAAATAAATTATTTATCGTTTTATTTTCAAGAAAGCTAAAAAGCTACTTCGTGCATCATAAAAGATGAAACATTGTTAAATTCCAGTTTCAAAACTATTTCTTTCTTGGGATTTAATGATAAAAATTTCACGTTTTCTTTAATAGGGGAAGGTATTTTGACTGTAAATTCTTTATGAGGAACGAAAAATGCAATCAAGGATAATTCATTTTAAGAAAACTTCATTAGGTTGTTTTTGAATTATTCTACTCTGACAAATTACGCTAATTAACTTCTTGTTCGAAGTTTTCATGTTGTATTTAAAAACATGTCTTAAATATCATTTTGAAAGAAAGTATTTTAAGTTGAAATAACAAGTTATTTGTGTTTAAGCTTCTTCTCCACATTTAAAATACGTAATTCATACAAACAAGTTAAATAATTTTTTCTTTTATGTCCTTTTAAAAGATAAATCATTAATTCAAGTTAGTTAAATATACTGCTTTCTCCGATTTTATTAAGTAGGCAATAAGAAAATATTTTCTGATTAACTAAGCTACCTTTCACAAAATCTTGAAAGATAAAAAGATATATTATTTTCCGACTTCTGTATATATAAGCTTTAATATCTTTTAGTTTTTATAAATATTCTTTTAGGTCAATAATAAATAATTATTTTTAATATGACAAAATAATATAATTATATAAAAACTGCTTTTTGATATACTAAGTTAGCTTTCGTATAATCTTGAAGGAAACAAACGGTAAATTCCTGCATATTTTCTTCAGTTTTTTTAGCTTTTTTGTATATAATTACAGTATTAGAAACATTATTTAGTGCTTTTTTTAAAAAAAAAATACAAATAAATAGACTGTAAAGAAACAAAATTAAGTATTTAAGGAAAAGAACCATATTTCCAAATGGTGATGGTGGTAAAATTTGGTACATGCAAACAGGAGGCAGATAATTCGATTACTTTTAGGCTTTTTTTATTTTTCATTTAAGAAACATTCTTTAATATGTCAAACAAAGCCTCAATAAAATCTCTACTGAAATGTTTTCATTTGGTTATTTAAAAATACAGTTTCTACTCGGTGAAAAAAATGTAGTAATATAAAGACATATCTGGCTAAAACAAAAAACCATACTTCTGATTTCTAAATCAAAATGTATGATATCTAAACCTTTTATTTTATAATATTTCCGTTCCTATGGTAACGATTTGCTGTAAATTCTATTTTTCAAAGCTGTTGTTACCACATATTTAGTGAAATTTACAAAATAGAAATGTAACCGAACAAATGGTTTTTATGCCATGCTCTAAGACAGAGGTTCCCATCCGTCTGTTGCTCCCCTCACATTTATCTATTTTTAATTAAAAATCGTTGCATTTGAGCATCAATAAAATTGAATATATGCAAAATTATACCTGATTTTAATTTAAATTAAAATGTAAATAATGGAGCAAGTTTATTCAGTCTCTTTAGAAATTTTTTAAAAAAAATTCCCTTTAACTTTTTTTTTATAAAAAAGAGGAGATACTTGAAACGAAAAAATTGAAGCAAGATTAATGTTTTCTAAATTAATTTTTTTAAATGTAATCTGGAAAAATTGAAAATGTTAGCAACTAAAATGAGAGAAAAAACTGAAAATTCAATTGTTTATTATTACCTCTTGCCTTGTGTTTGTTAGATTTCAGTTAAGGTAACTATCTGACTAGTAGTGAAAAACAAGTTATTGGACAAAATGTTTGAAATTGAAATAATTATAAATTTTGAATGTCTCTACTCTTAGCTTTCAAAAAATGCTTGATCTTTGCTTGTTCTTCATTTATTTACGAAGTTATAGCAGTTTTTGTGCAAGGTGATAACAGGAAATAGACTAGTGATTTTAAGCGTTTAAATGCATTTATCTCAAAATCAAATTTTATCACATTTTACCCCACCTTCAGCACTATATCTCATGTTATTTTTAAAATAATTTTCTACAATTTTTCATGAGTGCTTATGATGATGGCAGACTTGTTTTCAACTACAAACTAAGAGCAAAAAGTAAAATGTCATTTCTTACACATGTTTTTTTCGCAAAGTACAAAAATTGATCATTGATCCCTAACTCAGTACTATATAGGGGAGAGTCAGGTAGCCCCGCCCACTGTCAATTTCATATGTATAGAATATTTTTTCAAATCAATGGGCCATCGGACATTAACTGTTATATTAAAAAAGATTATTTTCAAAGTTTCAAGTATTTATGCAGCTGTTAACATGGTAAACAATAGTTCTGAAAATATGTTGAATACAGTAGTCATGAAATTAAGAAAAATTGGTTGAATATTTCGATTAAACTTCATTTTAATACTAAAAAAATATTTTTTTCTATACATACAGCATTAAAGTATGTAGTCTTAAGTTTAATTTGTGCGAAGAAAGAAGTTTATATGTGAAAAATTGTTCGAGTAATTACAAATTTACAAAAAAATTGGATTTCGGGTAGCCCCGCTCACATGAATGTCGGGTATCACCGCCCAATTTTATTTCGTTGATAAATGTGCGGTAGCAGAGATTATTACTTTATTGTTTCAAATTTGAATGTTATATGCATTTTTAACAACAATTATTATTGTTATTAAATGATAGAATTCACTATAAGTATATAAATATGTAATAAGTAAAATAATTTTGAGATAAAAATGATAAATGAGGTTTATCTATTGTCAATACATTGGTCACTTTCATTTACACCTGAAAAAACAGTCAAAAAACGCAATTTTTGTAACTGGGCGGGGCTACCCGACACATTTTGAAAAGAGCTGAAAAACATGTTTTTTTAAATTTTTATTTTTTTTTTTTAGGTTAAACTACTCTATTCTTGATTTATTCTTTTTGCATTATTTAATTAGATGGTAAAACAATAGAAACATACAAAAATATTGATTTACTCAATATTATACAGAAATATAAGCAATACTCTTTAAGTGGGCTTCTACCCGACTCTCCCCATCACTTGCTTTTAAGATAATAATTCAAAATAAAGTTGATACCCTCTTTAATAAAAATCTTCAAAGGATTTTTTATTTTGAGCGATCGAAATGTTTTTACAGTGCTTAGCGTAAATGCAAAAAATGCCTTTTTTGACCTAAACATTGCCATCTAAAAAACAAAAAATAAAATAATAATTTTTTTTTACTGGTTATATATGTTTTTATACATAATAAAAAAAAATAAACTAGTCTTATAAAATTTTATATTAATATTTTTTTTAAAAAAAAAGTTGTCGAAACGAGTCGGTTACCTTAAAGCTAGAATACCAGGCTTTATGTTTGCCAGATTTTAGCATAGGTCTCCTTTAAAGTAAATGTTCAACCAATTTCTTTATTTTTTGAGAATCTTGACTACTGAATTAAATGTTCTTTCTACTAATTATGTAGACGAGATGAGAAGCGCTTGGTTTTTTTATTATTATTAATTGCATTTGTTTCTTCTATTGAATCGCCCCTGATCACCCACTCGAGGATTATCGCCAACTTTAGGGTGATAGGTTGACAACCACTGCTCTAAAGTATGACGATAAAAATATCTAGTTTTACTTTTTTCCATCAGTCTTTCTGGATCTGTTGGTTAATGATTGATATAATGTTGGACTGATTGACGTGCTGACTGACGCACGCTTTCAATGTCGTCTACCATTTCTTTACTTTTAATAAAAAATATCATCGTCAGCATATTTTAGAGCAATTTTTATTTTTTTTAGAAGGAAATAGCTATATTTTTTTATTTTTGTGTATCTTCCATTATTTCAATTTGTTTCCTTTTATAATAAGCAACAGCATTTGTTTTTACTTGTATGCGTTAAACTCTTAGAATCACAAAAGAATCTTACAACTTCTGAAAATATTAGTAAGAATGAAATCATGTCGAAGATATTTCTACTCGGTTATGCATACAGCTTTTATTCAAAACGGTATTCTATTCCAAGATATAGTTCAGTTTTGCTATCGAATTTCCTAAACAACTTGAACCCAAATGGCACTCCTGAAATATATAAGTTTCGTTTACCTTGCATGCGTGCGTGATATTTGCTTTTTTAACTTATTTGGCATAGCATGATTCAATTTTTTATGCATGAAAGCTATTCTATCTTTCGAACAGTAGTTTCTGGAATAAAAATAGTAGAAAATTTGAATTTTTCTTCACTTCTCCTCCTCTAGGTATTCTTGGAAACTTAAAATAAGAAAAATATTTTATAGAATATAAATCCTTTAATTTCAGATTTTAAATAAAAAATCTGTACATGATGAGTTGTAATCTTTTTCTTCGTATATGATGTTATGCCAGTACATCAAATTTTTAACTTGTTCTGAAAAAAATATTTTTCGACTCATTGCTCTAATTATTTATCATATTTGAAATTTTATAAACGGTTACTTTTAAAGGAGCGATAGAAAAATAAATTTTCTTATTGGTAGCTAGTTATGAGTAACAGTTATTTTTAAAGATTTATTTTTTGTATACCTTTTATTTTATTTATTAATGGTTTATTTTTACGTGCAAATGGTTTATTTTTATGTATACATGGTTATTTTTGTAGGAGTTGGAGAAAAAAAATTTATATTGAGTAGCTAGTTATAAGTTAATATATTTTATAACCTCTGATACATTTCACAATCTTTACCAAGTAGATGATGTAAACAATAATCTATTGAAATTTGGACCATTTGCAGAAAACAAGAGAAATTCTGAGTATATAAAGAAAATTTTTCTATTGTAGATGGGTTTTTTTGAGAAACACAAAGCTGCATTCTTGATACAGAAAAAAAAAATATTTTACTGTTACTCAATTGTCGAACAACCTTTTCTCGTTTTGTTTTTTCTAACAATGAATAGACTTTATCAACAAACCATGTATTATTTCTCTTTTGACGGTTACTCACTTGTCTAACCACCTTGTTTCGATTGGTTTGGCTAACAGTGAAAAGAATTCGACATCAAACCGTAAACCATAAACAGTTTCTGCAGACATTTCTTTTATCAAGATCACTGCAGTAAGTGCAGGACTTAATCGAAATGTTAACATGCGTACTAAGGACTAGATTTTAACTTCGATTATCTTCATCAAAGGTGAGCATTCTTTTCTTATTTAAATTATAAATTTTTCTTTTATGGGCGAAACGATCAAATTGTATTTTTAAATTTTATACTTGTTTAATTTTCAGTTGTAATTAAAATATCTTGCATCACCCAGAAGACGTGCGTGAATCAAATTTAGATAAGAGTATGACAACAAGCAGATTAAATGAAATACAATAAATTCAAAATATCCCTTAGTAGTTAAGGTTGGAAAAACTACATGGTTGATGAGGTTAGAAAAAAAACATGGTGTTCGGTCTTACGCGAAACGCCATCTGTTGTAATTGTTTCGAACTAGTCAGTTGCTCTTGAATTCTTGTTTGAGTCAGTCGTGGTTACCATTGCAATAGTGCAATGATTTTGGTTTGATTATTTACAATTGTTAAATAAAGGATTGTTTGTTAAACTTCTAGTATTCAATGAACCAGCTCATTGTGTACAATCGTGTACATAATAAAGTGATCCTAGTAAAGCCGGAGACGTCGTACTTTCGGCTTGTTGTGGAATGCGTAGTTTCATTTCGTTTTCTTCATAATGAGCAGAACTGATGAAGAAGACAAGAAATCTGAAAAGACTGTGCTTCGTCGCAGAAAGGGTTATTTGAAAAGTCAAATAATCAAATTAGAGCCATTTGTTCGTGAGAAAGCCGAAACAGCTGGACTATTATTGCTTCAATGCAAATTAGAAAACGTTTCGGATACTTGTGATAAACTAGAGAAAATAAATTTTGATTACTATACCACCCTCGATAAAAAAGATTTGCCCAATTATGAAACTGAAACGGACAGTTTAGAAGAATCTATAGAACATATAAAGGTAAGCTTGCAAACCCTTATACTTAAGTTTCAACATAATGAAGTTAGAGGTAAAGATTCTATTGTAACTAAAATGAATTTGATACCAGATATTAATTTGCCTACATTTAATGGATAAGTTGAGCATTGGTCAAGCTTTAAACAACAATTTCATAGTTTATTTCAAGTGGCAGAGGTGAATTGACATGTTAAAAAGCAAAAACACAGGAACAAAACAAGAAAGTAAAAGTCATTTCCTCAGGAGCGCTCTTGCTTCCCAATATCGCTCGGTAGACGACGAGGGCCCTGCAGCACAGACTGCCATCCAAAACAGCTTTACAGAGGTGTTTTGCAGCACAAAAAACAATAGGGATCAGGTGCCAGTCCTAAACGAAACAGGTTTGCGGCTAGGCAGTCATGTCCGGTATATAGTCGAAACTGAGCCACCGCTTCGCGGCGCGACCAGTCTGGAATGGTGTTCTGTCGAAGATCTCTCCACACTTTGATTTTTACCCTTTCTGACAATTGGTGATGGAAATACCCATTGATTTTTGATCTAACAATCCTTTTTAAGGTTGAAAAGGGGACTGGGCTACTAAGAGCCTGGAGAATTCTTGTACCTCTCATTGCCAAAACATCAGCCCTCTCATTTTCTGCAATATCACAGTGCACGGGAATCCATTGTAGGGCCACAGTTTTACCAAATTGGTGGAGTTTACGTATCGCATCCTGACATTTTAGAACGTCTCAAGTGGAAGGGCAATGCATAGATTCAATCAAGCAAAGCGCCGCCTTCGAGTCTGAAAGGATTACCAGATTTGAAAAAGTCTCAATAAAACAAAAAAGCTGTTCGAGAGCAACACAGATAGCAACAACTTTCCCGTCAAAAGCAGATCTATATTGGCTTTTGATAGTTTGATATCTAATAATTCTTCATTGTCTGATTTACAAAAGTTGATTTATTTGAGATCATCGCTTAAGGGCGATGCTAAACATATAGAAACTAGTGAAGATTCATTTGAATCTTTAATGAAAGTTTTAACTGATAGATATGAGAATAAGCGTATTGTGGTAAATAGTTATATTTCTAATATTTTGAACATAGAAAAGTTATCGTATGATTCTTTAAAGACATAAGAAATCGTATCGATGTGTTAAACCGTAATTTAAGAGGTTTAAAACTTTTGAAATTAGAAAGTAACGAATCATGCTATCAATTGCTAATGAATATTATTCAACAAAAAGTAGATAAAAATACACGTAAGGAATTCGAAATGTCTCTAACAACTTCTGATTTGCCCGAATGGGATAAGTTTTTGGACTTTCTTCATAAAAGAGCTCAGTTATTAGAGAATTTACAAGGCATGCAGCTAAATAAATCGAAACTCCATCGCGTAAATAAAAGTAAATCCTTTATTCTAGAATCTAGTTAGAAATGTTTGTTGTGTAAAAAACCGCATTAACTGCATAATTTTCTTTTATTTTTGGATCTTTCCCCCTTAAAAAGGTTTGAAGAAGTTAAAAAATTAAGGCTTTGCATTAATTGTTTTGGTAGTAATCATAAACTTTCTAATTGTTTTTCGAAAGTTTGTCGTAAATTTTATAACTGTAAACATCGCGATTTACTTCATAGAGATAATTCTCGCCCGCTTGAGACAATTAAATCAAGTTCAGATATGCCAAAACAATGCCCCACCCTGGCGCCAAATGTAATGAGTAATATTTCTGAAGCCGGTGAAATTGCTGACTCGGAGAAATCGAAAGAGACTAGCGTTTCCCACGCATTCTCAATTCGTAGTATAAATAGTAATAAATTAGTTCATTTTATCTACTGCTTTAATTAACATCTGGAGTCGCCGCTATCACCTAACCCAGCGGTCGGCAAACTTATTAGCCAAAGAGCCAAATATGAACATTACAGCAATTTTTAAAAAAATTGGGAGCCAAATCTGCTTGTTTAGTAAACTTTTATTACACTAAATAAGTAGTATACTAAATAAAACTAAATTTCATACTTAATAAATATTTATTAATGCGAACAATGTGCTTGCATCTCCTTGGAAAGTTTGAGTAAGTCAGGTTTGTATGTTGTTGTTTTTAATTTTAGGCATGATTCCAAGTTCTCATCAATAAGACGACTTCTCAGTTTACTCTTGACAATGTTCATACTTGAAAAAGTTTCTTCGCATATATATGTAGAACCCAAAAGGGAAAGAGCACCAAACGCAAGCTTTCTCAGCTGATCGTAAGAGTAAGGAATACTATTTATTCCAAGCGTTGAAAATGATCGTGTCTTCCTTCTCCAGGTCATTCAAAGCAGACCACTTGTGCTGTGAACTAAGATGAAATTTTTTCTTCTCCAATATTTCCATTTCAACACAAAAACGTTCGAATTTAGAGAGCCATGTATCTCCTTATTTTTTAAATCCAGCAATTGTGTTTCAAAGCTACCAATGTCAATTTCAAAAGGAGAAAATTTCAACTCTGTTATCGTAGCATTAAGAGGATTTTTGACAAATGCTAAAGTTGCTCTGCTGTTTTTAAATTCCTGAAACCAGCTGAGAAATGCTTCCCTCATATTTAAAATTATTGTTTTAAAATGGTGTTTATCAATAGAGGAATTATTTTCTTGGCAATGCTTCAGCAGGCTCGGAAAGTGAAACGATGTTTCCCTTTCAAAATCCAGAGCAAAAATGGATAATTTGTTTTCGAATGTTATTACTTCTTCTAACGTCGAAAAAATTAAGTTTCCTTTCCCTTGTAGTTTACGATTAAGCTGATTTAGATGAGACGTAACGTCTACCATGAAATAGAAGAATTTTAATTTATCAAAATAAGAAGTAATTTTTTCTTACCAAGTTTTTTTTTAAATGAAAATATTATTGCTCCTTCCGTGGATATTTGCGCCAGAGCCGCACTTAAGGAGCTAAAGAGCCACATGCGGCTCTGGAGCCGCACTTTGCCGACCACTGACCTAACCGCTTAAAAATAAATATGTTTTAATTAGAGCAGTGTTGGACAATGGCAGTTAATCGAATTATTTAAATTCTGATACTTGTTTTGATTTGGGGTTGAAGCGAGAAAAAATAAACATTTCTGTTAGTGGATTGGGAGAGAATAAAATGAATGTTAAGTGGAAGGCGACTTCTTTGATTTGTAATAAGGAATTATCTTTTGCTTCGCAGGTTGAATTATTAGTAGTTCTTAGAATTACGGGCTTGATTCCATCGACTCCTATTAAAATTAGTGAGCATTTAATTCCTGATCGTGCGTTATTAGCTGATCCAAATTTTGAGATACCGAGTATAATAAACATGATTATAGAAGCTGAGCTCTTTTATGATATTATAAAGGAAGGAAAAACCAGAGTTTCTCCTAATTTGTTATTCCAAAATTCTGCTTTTGGTTTCATAGCAACAGGTAAGGTTCATGAGAACAATTTAAATTCCTTTTGCGGTTTAACATATACCTCTGAAAATATTGAAAGTTCTCTTCAGAAATTTTGGGAAATCGAAAGTGTTTCGTCAGATATGCTTACTGGTGAAGAAGAATATTGTGAAAACTATTTTTTAAAAACTCATTATCGCAACGAATGTGGTAGATATGTGGTTCAAATGCCACTCAAAAAGGATCCCCAATGCTTAGGTGATTCAAAGAAACTAGCTTTAAATAGATTGAATAATATACAGGGTGTCTATAAAAGAACTCCGGGGTTTTAAAAATTCATATCTCACTAACTATAAAAGATAGCAAAATTTAGTCGATTTCTCTGAAAAGAGTAGCTCAAAAAGTTTTGCTCATACCAATTGGGAATGTTTGTATCAAGTGTTGGCGGCGCTACAGGACGTTGACCTTGAAATGACGTCGCGAAATTTGAAATGATGGCGACTCCGCATCAAAATGCTCATTGTGTTATTTGGCTCATAGAAACGAAGTCTTTAGTTACCGTACAAAGAAACTTTCGACGTAACTATGGTGTTAACCCGCCTTTTGACAAAACCATTCGTCAATGGTTCGGTGCATTTAAGGAAACAGGAAGTGTTTTGAAGCAAAAGTCGCCGGGTAGGCCGAGTGTGTCTCAAGAGAAAGCGTTAAAAAAACTTGAAGTTACTAAGTGTTAAAAAAAACTTGAAAATGTAAGCTTTTCAGTCATGTATAAAACATGTATGTATGTTTTTTATTTCATTAAAATATTTTGCCTCAAAACCCCGGAGTTCTTTTATAGACATCCTGTATATAGAAAGTTAGACTCCAATCCTGAACTTTGCAACTTATATAAAGACTTTATGCTTGAATATCAAAATTCAGGACATATGCAAATGGTTGATACCGATATTAATGTAAACGCTAGTTATTATATTCCCCATCTTGGCGTACATCGCCCTGACAAAACTACAACAAAATTGCGTGTTGTTTTTGATGCTAGAGCGCAAACATCGAGTGGTGAATCACTTAACTCAGTACAAATGAA
>NC_092207.1:60990195-61036276 GCF_043381705.1 Parasteatoda tepidariorum | reverse complement strand
AATATGTGTATGCCAATTCTGGCATCACAAGGTAGTTTGCATTTTCTGTTTACCTGTGAAAATTGAAAATAAATATAATTATTTTATTTCAACATACTGAATTTTTATAAAAAGCGGAAAAGCTGAAATTCGAGAGACTAAAGCGGAAATCCGCTAAAAAAGCGGAAAACTCTCATCCCTGTAACAAGCAAGAGCACATTTGCACATTTCTAATGGGGGTGCAATGGAACAAAGGATGTGTCGATTGGTTTACTCACGCCAACCTATGCCAAGATTAAGACAAAACTATTCACCTCACACCCCAATTCGAAGAGACTTTTTCTTGTAACCATAGTATCCCACACAAAGCGAGACTGATGTCTGGAGGAGTTCTCTGGAAAGTCGCACACCAATCTTGACCAAAGATACCAACTCTAGTCATTTATTAAAAAATTATATATTTTAATTGTTAAGCCCCTAACTTAAAAATATAATATGAAATAAAGATATGATTAAAATTTATTTCTTAATAAATTTTTATTATTTTATACAGTTAATTTTTAATTAAAGTTTCTGATTTGAATTATAATAAATTAATAAAAAATCTGAAAAAAATTAATTAATAAAAAAAAAATTACAATACTATAGGACAGTTTTCAATATTTGAACTAAATTATCATTGCAGTTCAATATGGTCTTAATTTTAAAAAAAAATTGCCATTGTTATTAAAAAAAAATATTTTGTTCTGATGTATTTTACACTTTTTTTTCTCTTAATATAATTTTTAAAATTGTTTTTTAAAATTGAATACACCTTTTTATTTGAGCCTGAGGCTCTAAATTGATACACATGGTTCTATCGGCAAAACAGTGCAAAATAATTTCCAAAAACTTTATAAAATAATAAAATAAAATTTATGAAAAATAAAAATATTTTTTAAGTAACACCATTTTCAACATTTTATTAATTCAAAAAAACATTTTGTTTTACTGAAAATTAAAAAACAATATTTTTAAGTAAAAGTATAATTATTTTATATTTTAAAAAAAATACTTACAAGAACATGGTTAGAACATGAGGGTGCAGAACTTATCAAAGGACTTGGTCTAAAGGCTTGTCCTGAAGATTCATTTTGGCTTTGATAATCCATAGCATCAAATATACTACCAGTTTTATTTGTAGTGGCTGATGTTCCTGATAGCAGAATAGAGTTTTTAAAATAAAAACATAGAAAATAATTTGTATCCAATTTTTGTGCTAGTTACGCAAATCAAGAATTAGTAATTTTATCAAAATTGTTAATACCATGGTAAATCAAATAATTTAATTTATTTCAGTTTTAACATTCAATGATATAGATATGAATATTAGATATTGACATTAAACATTACATTGACATTATTGACATTAGATATTGACATTTAACATTCAATGATATAGAATATTAGATATTGACATAAAAGAAAGTCTCGTTTAAATATGAAACTATATATAACATGGAAAACAGTTAAATGCACTTTCAAACAACATATCACTATAAAATCTCAGAGTGAATAAAAGATATGTAAATTTTGAATATCATTAAATTAAATCAAGCCTGTCTATATTTTTACTGGACATATTAGAAATTGTCAAAAAAGAAAATCCAATTTTCAAAAGTAAAAAAACTTTAATCAAATGCATAATTGAATATCCTAAAGGCCATAAAATAATATGCCCCATTTTCCCACAGGTAGAATTTTCTCACTAAACTGTATGTTAGCATAGCTGTCAACATGGATAGTAGAAAAGTAGTCCAATAGATTTTACGAAATAAAATAATTTCATAATTGTGGCATAATATACTAAATATTTTACACACATGAAATATGGATTTTTTTTTTTTTTTAGTCATCAG
The DNA here is from genome assembly GCF_043381705.1 of Parasteatoda tepidariorum. Taxonomy (NCBI): domain Eukaryota; kingdom Metazoa; phylum Arthropoda; class Arachnida; order Araneae; family Theridiidae; genus Parasteatoda; species Parasteatoda tepidariorum. The sequence continues at coordinate 61,034,399 of NC_092207.1, read as the reverse complement.
AATACAATAGCTTTATTAAATTTACAACTAAAATAGGTCTGCAATATTTTCCAGTTATGATTGACATTAAATGAACTTGAGGTGTTATTTATTATGTTTACTCATAATTTTGAATATTAATAAGGATTTAATTCATCAAAGATCATAAGATTTTTTAATTAATTTAAAAAGGGAGTTCAGAATAAAAATAAACTGAGCATTTTAAAACAAAGAAAAAAAAATTCAGCTAATTTCCATAAATGAGGCTTGCTTCACTATTTATTAATAATACTTATTTAAATAATCAAGAAAGAAATAAAGTGCGCAAAAATTCTATTGCAATGAAGAAAAACAATTTGGAAACTTTTTCAGTTTTAGGAAATTTTCTAAATTATACAAGAACTAGGAGAAACTGGCAAAATTCAATAGAGTTGGAAGCCATGATTTTAGTACTGTTTTCAGATAATTATTTTTTAAATATACAGAATTTCCCATAGAAAACAGCACAATAAGCAGAGAAATGTTATTGTGTATTTGGAAATTGTGATACTTTTTTCTTCAAAAACGCTCTTTTGAAGAGCTGTAAATTTTAAATTTTGGCTTATCAGTATATCCCTTGAAATCCTTCAATTCAAAGTAAATGCATTGATCATACTCTTAGAAAACATATGTAGATAGTTTTAAAGACAATTTAACAAACTAAAGTTGTATCCATATAAAAATGTTTCTTTATGCATAAAACATTATTAACTGCAAAAAAAAAAAATATATATATATATATGTCCAAAAATTAGTCAAAAAAGTGCTATTTTTAAACTTGTAAACCATGTTATTATAGATCCCGATGATTAATTTTAAAATTGTATGAATATATGAATATGAATCACATGCATGATTTTAAATTGAGAGAATATGAATCCCGATATGAGGCTTTTAAATCACATGAATATATAACTCTATATCGAATTTAAAAAATGCGAAAATACAAATCATGACGCGTAATTTTTAGATCACGTAAGTACGAATCACGATGCATAATATTAAAATCGCGCGAATATGAATCCCAATGTCTAATTTTTAAAACACATATAAATACGAAAATCGATGTTTCATATTACAACCATAAAAATTTAATCACGACATTGGATTTTAAGCTCGCGTGAATATGAATCGCTACATAGGGTTTTAAAAACGTGTAAATACAAATCGCGATATTGGATTTTTAAATCTCGTAAATAAGAATCGCAATGTACAATATTTAAATCGCCTGAATAAGAATAGAAAAGCTCAACTTTTAAATCAGGTAAATAGAAAAATCGATGTTTGATATTAAAATCGCGGTATTGGATTTTTCAATCTCATAAATAAGAATCATAATGTACGATATTTAAATAGCATAAATTAGAATCGCAATGCACAATTTTTAAATCAGGAAAATACGAAAATCGATGATTGATATTAAAATCGTGTGAATAAGAATCGAGATATTTGCATTGTCTGGACATGGGATTTCTAAAAGACTTGTTTGTTTTGTTTTTTGTTTAGACATAATAAATAAAAATTTACAAGATTAACTGAATGGGCAAATAAATACTTTCACCGCAAATCCACCTCTATATTTTTTTTTCGTTTGCTTTCACGCCAGAAAACAGGAAGCAGTGACGTCTGAATTACGAAAATACGAGCTATCTGGTGGATGGAAAATCATATTCTCTGTGCTTAAAAGCGGAGAAAATAGCCAAAATAAGCAAAAATGGAGAAATGGGGAAGGTAGCTTGGACATAGTTTTAATTTTCTGCTTATCTTTGAAAATCGCAAAAAAATATAATTATTTTTATTTCAACAACTGAATTTTCCAAAAAAAGTGGGATATTTATGGAGAAAAAAAAACGAAACTTTTAGAAGATCTAAGTTTTTGATTTAAAAAAAAAAAAGGCTCAAATTCGAGAAACAAAAGTGAAAACAGTGTGAATCCGCTAAAAAGCAGAAAAATCTTATCCCTGTATAAAGATCAACCAGTATTATCCCAAGGAAATGATTTTTAGAGAAACTTCAGAGGGAGGAATGGGGACTTCAATACTTTGGCTCCACAGAAAATTAAATTCCTCATAAAATATTTTAACTCGTGCAAAACAAATTTCCACGGAAAAATTTAAAAATCTGAAGAAAAAAAAGCGGAATTCCGCGAATCCGCGGAAGAATCACATTCCTGTTATAAGCAAGAGAAAAAAATATACAGCGCTCAACTATTATTTTTTAAAAAAAGTTTTGTATTATATACAATACAATAAATACACCATTATTGCAATTGTAAAATAAAATCTTGATTTGAGTTTTAAAAAATAGCAAATGCACATTAATGCTCGCAGAATACATTTTTTAAAAAAACAACAGAAAAAGAAATGAAAGTGGAATTCAAAAAAAAATTAACACAAGCAATTTTTCTAAACACAAATTTTTTAATGTACCTGCTTTTGAAGTTAACCTATAACTTTCAAAAAGATTTTCTTCAGGAACTCTAAAATAAAAGAATATGCTTAGAAAAAAATACTCATATACTTACTTCAATTTATTACAAGATTAGAAACATTTAAGTGTTCTTATATTTTTTACACATTGTTTCAACAAAAAAACTTTTATTTGTAAACAAAATAAATTAAACCAATCTAAAATAATGAGAATATCTTTTTCCATCATCATACATAGTTCACCTTTGTTTACTTCGGAACACATTATATTAAATAAATAAGAATTATTTGTTTAAACTTTAATGAGCAGTAGCAATTTTAAAAAAATTAAGGTAACTATCTTATTTTGTTAATACATGCAACAACCAAACATGTATCTATGCACAATTGTTTTTAAGTGTTGCATTTATTTTCATATCTTTATCAGACATTTTCATGCCTCACTCTGTTTTTGATTGTTTGGCTCGCAATTTTTAAGGGTTTAATTATGGTTTTTGCTATGCTTCTTTAAATGTTATTTTTTTCATCTTGCAGAAAGGAAAAATAATGCATTGCAGTTATGTGTAAAAGCAATTTAACTTAATTTTTGTGTCATAGCATATTAAAATGGGTGAAATAATTTTAATTTGCCCTACATTGCAATTTGGAATTTCATTAAAAACAATAGCAATAAATGTTTCATACAACAAAAAATAAAAATTAATCTTCAAATACACACCAAAATAGAAAATTAAATAATTGAAAACAAACTACATTAAATTCATTTCAAACTGTTTTTTACTTTAAATTAATTTTTACAGTCAATATTTGTTATAAACTAAAAAAAAAATCAATTTTTATATCTGCAGGCTTATAGACCACTTTTTTTTACTGTAAAAAGATTTAGAGACTAATAATATTAAATATTAAAATAGGTTGAATAGTTTTCATTAAAAATTCCATTATATACTAATTGATAACTTAAGTAAAAATAGACCAAATCAAGTTATAGTGGTGCACCTATGCCTCACTGTGACAATGCAAAATCTAAATACATGTGTATTTTCATATAAATGCATATGTATATACTAATACTACAATATATTATAAAAAATACTGGAAGTTACCTGTCAATATTCTGCTTAGCTAAGGAAATTTTAGGATCTCTTCCAGAATTTTTAAGTAAGCTAGAATTGAAAATACCAGTGGCAAGCTGAAATCCTTTCATTTTACTATCATGCTTGGGTTTTCTAGGTTGCTGTAAGAAAAATTCAAAACAAAATTAATTGAATGACCTAAATTCAAATATAAACAAAAATTTAATTTTTTCTTTTCTTAAAGGAATGAATTAGTAAGTTAAAACACAAAAAAATATATAAGTAACAGTATTAATTTAGTTTACAACTATTTTTCCTTAAAAAATAAATTAATAATTTTCACAAATTTCAAAAAACAAAAAAACACTTAGTTATGAAGTAAGAAACTGTTTCCTAACTTTTAAAAATAATTCTTTATCTCCACTCCAGTATTATTGAGGATAAACTTTATGCACAAGCAAAAAGGCATATTTGTGAAATAAATGTAAGGTACTATTTAATAGATGTAAATTAGTAGAAATTACCTATCACTTAAAACCTAGTTCTGCAGTATAAATTTGTGGAATTAATTAAGTTGCTGTAAGCTTTTTTTAAGTCCATTGTATCATAACAAATTCTTCTTTAAGAAAATAAAAAATTAATTTTGAATGAATTTTTAGAAAAATTTGCAAGTTAGATGCATAATGTATGTTACCATTTCAAAGATTGTAACAAGTACAAGCTACTTATCCAATAAGTTTCTCGATACGAAAATACAATTGTATCATTACGATTTTGTCACCTTTTTTTTTTCGAAGAAAAATTTTATTCTTGATTGCATTTTTAGAATGATTTACAAATAAGATATATAGTGTATGGTACCACTTTAAAGGCAAGTGGAATCTATTTATCTAAAAAAACTTGAAAATTTTGTAAAAAGTAATGGTGAAATAATTTTTTTGAATGTCTATTGTATGATTACACTTTCGGTCACTTTTTTACCAAATTGCAACCTTTTAAAAAATTTAAAAGTCAAATGCATAGTGTATAGGACCATTTAAAAGACTGGTATGGTCAGAAGTTATATGTCTCATAAAATTGGAAGTTTTGTGATACATAAACAGGAAAAAAAAATTTTAGGTGTGCAATCTAGCATTACATTTCAAGTAATCTCATCAACCAAGTAAAGACTTATTTTCAAGAGTCATTATTGGAAAAATTGTTATTGGTGAATCGAACAATATAGTTGATGTCAAATAAAATTGGCTTAATTTGGTAAGATATTTAAGGGACTATGAGTTAAAGATCTCAAATATCCTGCAATTAATAAGATTAGATAAATATTTTAAACATATTATTGTTAATATTCATTTAAAGAAACCTTTTCTAGATCTTAGCATTTAAACAATGTTTATATACTAATTCAAGAAATAAATATAAGTAATAAAACTGAGAAATTATTTTTTTAAAAAGCTTATATTTTAATAAATTAGATCAAAAACGTATATGAGTATTTTTTTCTAACTTATTCTGAAATTTTAAAAATATATCAACGCTGTAACAAAACTTGATATGTAATAATTTTCTACAAATACTTGATCTAATGATTTGAAAAAACTGGACAGTTGTTTTAATGCAGGACCAAATGTGTCAAAAACATGGATTTTTCCTTGAATCCACTTAGACAGTTGAGACTGTATGCGTTTGTCTTTGAACCTGGAAAAGAAAATTTATAAATACAGGTAAGGAAATGACAGACAATATGTCACTGTACAGTTTGGTTATTTTTTATGGTAAATTTTTAATCAGCAAACATACCCAAAATATATAACAATAAAAAGAAAAAATAATTAAAAAAACAATTCAGTTTCCTATTTTTAAAAAAATTATTTTTAGATAAGTTAGTTTTAAGTTGGTGGTCAGTTTACACGTAAAGGTAAGTAAGCATATCATACTAAATAAAAACGCATTCTTAATCAATAAAGATAAATAAAATATATAAAGAGTAAGCTTCTTCCTATATATTATTTGAATTAATATTGAAACAAGAAAGCAAATAAAAATTCTTTATTATCATTTACTATGTAAAATCCCAAAACAGACTGATAAATTGAAAATTTAACATAAAATTTATCCAAAGGATAAAAAAAGAAAAGTTTGCTTCAATCCACTTCAGAAACTAAGTATTTTATTCTTACCAAGTTTCAAAAGTAATTACTGAACAAGTAACAGGTAGCACTGCCCACTGGAAAAAAAAGCATAAAAAATGTTTTCAAATTGCAAGAATAATGTAGCATAATCGGAAGACTAAATTAAGAGACATATGCACAAATATTTCCAGTCAGAAACACCAACTTTTAAAAACTGACTTTGAAAACCTGGCGAGAATAAATATTACATTTCCCAAGCAAAATGAAGTATAACATTATTTTTAAGTTTTACTTAATCTTTATTTTCAAAAGAAAATTCTGGTATCATTTAATATCTACTTAGCATAAGAGCTATTCCACCCACAATTTTTTTATTTTATTAGAATAGTTTCAACTAGTGTGCTCTTCAAATACCACCATATGTAATACTAGGAGCCTGTGTGCTAATCCTAGCCACGGAGAGCTGTGTGCGTGTGATATGATTTCATAATTCAGTATTTTAGAACCAATCACATTTTGATCAGAATAGCACATCATTCAACTACAATGTCTTCCACAATTTAAGATTAGAATATTCTCTTTAATTTTATAAGAAATTCAGTAAATTTTTAGTTAAGAAATTCAAATCTGAATTTAAAGAGTTTCTACCATACATTAATTTTGAAGGATTTGGCCTTGAGCCCCCTAAAATAAACGTTTCCGGTAGTTTCAAATATAAAGATAAGATAAAATGTTCTAATATAAAGATAATACTGTGTCTATATATTTAGTTATTTTCTACATTAAAATTATTATTTTAAGTAATACTTTAAGAAAATTAAGAAATTAAAAAATACTTTAAGTTCAATTTGGTTTAATATATATTTTAAGCAAAAGGAAAAATTTGAACTTCCAAGTCAATTTTAGCTAGGTTACATAAATACTTACTACTACTTTTTCATATAGTTTAAATTCCTGTCTACATACTTATTATCTTATTTATTATTTTAATACAATTTTAGAAGATGAAATGGCAAATTTACCTTCTTTTCTTCCACATATAATTATCAACAGGTATAACATATAGTATAAAAACAATTGCCTTCTATAAGTAGCACAGTAAGAAAAAAAAAAAACATTTGATAATTATATGCACTTAAAATTCCTTAAATTTGTGAATAGAGGCACATGTAAAAATTAAACTTAATAAAAGCACGAGCAAATACTTATGATAGAAAAAATTTTCACAAACCTATTATCACATAATAATATAGCACCAAAATCATCTTTATGTCTTATGACACGACCTATAGCTTGGTTTACAGCTCTAGAGGCTTGTAGAACATACCAATCATTGCCATACAAACCCTATTTTTTTGAAGAAAAAAAAAGTATATCAACAGACTTGTAATACAATTTTCCAAAATTTTAGAGCCCGCAAAGCAAAATTAATGCATTTACTTTACTGTTTAAAACCAATTAAATGATATGCAAACAGTTTCATTTTTTACTATAAACAGATAAGAGTAGGGAAGGTAAAATTATTAAATTTACTTGGTATAAAACTTGAGAATAATTATCACTTAGCTTTGTATACTCTTTTTTACAGGTAAAAATATCAGGTCAAACCTATAACTCCAACTTTCGACCATAGATGTGATACATATTTCAGCTTTCTTCATAATCTGATAGCTTTTCCAGGTGTACAACATTAAAATAACTATATTTTCAACTTACAAGTTTAAAGAAACACAGGGTGTGAAGGCGCATTTAAAAAAAAGTTAAAAATCAAAATAAATGGTTTTAGGGTGTAAAAATAGGTTGTAGAAGAAAAGTTATAACAAAATAACCAACTACATTTATCTAGTTGGGAGACAATAGCTTAAACTTGATTAAGAGACAATAACTTAAACTTGGTTGTGAGACAATAACTTCTCAATAAAGCTAGCTGAACTGTAATTAAGCTGAGATTATAGAAATAATATAATTATTATAACTACAGTGAATAATAATTATAATGATAATAATAATTATTATAACTATAATGGATAATAATTCTAATGAATATTTGCATAAATATTATTGAAATTTGAATTCTAGTAAGTCAAGATTATTCAGGTAGAAAATGCAGAACTTCTCAATTAAATTAAACTGATGCTGTTGCATATCACTTTCAAACTACAGTATAAAATAAATCTAAATTTATAAATAGGAGAGAGCTTTATACAGCTTTTCTTCCTTTACTGCATTTTTAATTATTTATTTTATTCCAAACAAATTTTAAAGATGTGTTACATTTAATATATTGTAACAAACCAATACCCTGTGGTGCCACCTATGTCCCCACCACCGAGACTCAGTTCAAGTTCAGATATGAAACCCTAAACATGACTTTTCCCCTTTCCCCGAGTTTTCTTAAATTTTAATTATTTTTACTTTTTGTTCAAATGTTTTTTATGTTTGTATCTGTGGTTATTAATTAAAATTCTTTATTAAGTGTACTTTTAGTCACTTTTGTCCTAATTTACAATTAATTTGAGCTAGCCGATATTCCTTCACACTACATAAATGGCGGCCCAACTCGTGGCTGTTTTAAAATGTAAGTCATGTTTCATATCAGAACTCGAATTCAATTTTTCTCCTTAGAATCGTTGTATAGTGAAATCTCCATCCTGGAGCAGAAATATTTTGTGTTTTAAGGAAAATAGCTTCATCCAGAAGCAAATGTGAAATTCTCCACCCGGGAGTATTATTTACGTGCATAATCTTCAACCTGAAGAAAACGTAGTAAGCTATTAGTTATGATTTTAATAACTTAAGATAAAAAAAATTATTGAGATAAAAACTATTATGAAGTGCGAATTATTATAGCCTTGATAACTTTTGGAACTGTGAATAATTGATATTGTATGAAAATAATAAGTTACTGTATAACTTATTGGTTAGATTGATCCGAATCTCATAATTTTGATTCATCAGAATCATATTAAATATTCGTTGTAGAGAGAAGGCTTTGTTCTAAATATATCATCATTTCCAAAAGTTTTCAAAGGAGTATTTATGTTTCATCGAAAATTTAAAGAATTAAATATTTAGTTCATAGTTTCTTTGACATCAGATCAATTTATGTTGTGGAAATTTTGTTTTCAAAACAAAACTATAATCTAAGCGAAACTGATTGTTTATTTAATTAAATATCGAAACTGATACAAATGTTTATTTAACTAAATATCGAAACCTACGATATTTTTGTGAATAAGAATAAAATAATTATATGACACATATTATCAGTCTATATATGAAGAAATATATATTGGAACATGTGTTGTTCTGTTTAGTAAGATAGATTTGTTTATAGATTCAATTCTAATTGTTTAAAGAAGCATAATTTTGTTATTTATTCTGAATTGATAAGCGATCATTTATATATATATACATTTTTATATGAAAATCATTTTTGCTAGAAATACATTTTTCTTTACTTGAATGGCGTCTAGTAATTGAAATGCTGTTTTGTTTTGGTGAATTCTTATTCATTCTTTAAAGAAAGAAAATTGCTGACTCTGAAAAAGATTAATGTAAACGTATTAGCTGTTTTCAATTGAAAAAGGATACTTAGTGATTTATTATTCTTCGCTGAATATTTTGTATGATTGTTTTTAACTTTCATATGGTTTTGTGGTTAATTATATATTCACTTTCAAAGTGAAAGATTAATAAATTGGTCATTTTATTGCTTATTGATTGATGCTATTCAAATGATTTTGTTCTTAAATAAATTTTGCGATGTGATAAATAGAATATGATGGTTCATCTGATTAATATTTTTCGGTGAATTACAAGAATGCTGAATATTTAAAAGAAATTCAAATCAATATAGATGAGTTGTGTATTGATATTTATTTAACTTAAAAAAATATTCTGTTTCTGTCAAGGCATAAGTATTACATCATACAGTGTCAACAATTCAAATATATTTTCATGATATTCATATTAATTATTATTTTATGTATATCAATTTTATTATGCATATTAATTTTTTTTTGCAATTTTAATAGAAAAATAGTGTATTTTATTGTATGTTAATACAAGTTATTAGTAGTACCCCCATTCCCCCCTTAATCCATTTAAGTTACACCGATGGACATTTGAAGAAACTGTTTTTATAAGAAATAAACTCATTTACCTGTTCAGGATGTCCTATTTAGGAAAGGGTCGTAAGAGTGATTTGAAATTACTAGCATCAGAGCTTGGTTTACAAGTTACAGAAGATTTGAAAGTAATTCAATTGCGTGATTTGATTTTAAATTCTACTTCATACAATGAGGAATTTACGAGAAATATGTTAGATACTATATTGGAGGATCGTTTAGCAACCGAAAAGGAAGAAGAAAGACTTAAACTGATTGAGCAAAAAACAGCTGAAGACAATGCTTTAAAGATGGCCGAAGAAGAAAGGTTGGATAAAGAACGTACTTTCGAATTGGAAAAACTAAAACTTCAACTCGAAGTTAATCAGAATTTGCAGAGACCATCTGTTGCTCAAGAAGCAGAGCAACCAAAGTTTGATTTAAGTCGTATACTTCCGAAGTTCAACCCTAAAGACGATGAGATCGGTCTTTACCTAACCGTTTTTGAACGTCAACTGAAATTTGTTAATATACCTGAAACAAACTGGATCCCATATCTGATTGGTTCATTACCCCCAGAAATAAATCAACTAGTTGCTAGAGAAAGTGAAGAAGATTCAAAGGATTACGCAAAGATGAAAGATATGCTGTTGAAGCGTTATAGACTGACGGCTGATAGATTTCGACAACTGTTTTCTCAACACAATAAAGGTGCAGATAAAACATATAAGGATTTTGCTTTTGAACTGAAATCTTATTTTGAAGGATGGCTTACTTAGTTGAACATCTCCAAATTCGATCAACTTCAAGATTTGATCATTGCTGATCAAATAAAGAAAAAGACACCTCCAGATGTCAAGGAACATTTTCTGGATACTTGGTCAGAGCTGAATGATCCATTGATTTTAGCCGATAAGCTTGATTATTTTTAAAATATGAAATATAGCATGAAGAAAAATGGACCCGCCATTGCCAAGAAATCATATTCTAAAGAAAACTCCAAATTTGTTCAAGATAAGCGATTTAAATCTCCTAATCCTAGAGAGAGTCCCCAAACCAGAAATGCGAATTTTGAAGGTTCGAAATCTTATAATGCCCGACCAGAAAAAAAAACTTCTATACATTGCTATGGTTGTGGTAATCCTGGATTTATTCAATCAAAGTGCCCTAAATGTAATAAGTTTAAAGAAGAAACAAAACCTATTGTGAACTATATTAACCTGTATGCAGTTGAATCAACGAATGTGCCGTCTAGTTCAATCTTTTTAAATGCTTGTGGAGAGAGAGCAGCTTTTTGCGCTGATACCGGAGCATCCAATTCTATTGCTGGAGAAAGATTCTATAAACTGTTGAAAGACAAAGGTTTTATCTTTAACAAAAAGAATATTACGATGGTATTTGCTGATGGTAAAGAGAGAAATGTCCAAGCTTTAACTACGACAGTTAATCTTAATGTAGAAGGAAAGATAATCCCTGTGGAATTCATCGCTTTGCCAAAAGCTAAAGGTAATCGAACATTACTAGGGACTGATTTTCTGCATGCTGCTGGAATAGTGCTCAACATCCAGAATGGCACTTGGCATTTCATCGAAAATCCTGAGAAGCAGTATCTCTTTTACAAAGAACCATCTGAAGGTAAAGTGGCCCCATAGGTAATAGCATCTCAGAAAATAAAATCTCCAGAGACATCGAAGTCCACAGACGATCCTGTTGCTAAATTAGAAACATCTGATGCCGTAAAATTAAGAGATGAAGAAGGAAAGCACTTATCAAAAGAGCAACAATATGAAATAAACTCCTTGTTAGAAGAATACAAAACTATCTTTCAGCCAGGGGGAGATGCTACTCCTTATATTGAACACCGAATTCAAACTGGAAATAGCTTACCTGTTGCTGAACCTCCCTATAGAATGACCCCTGCTAAAAAAGAATTGTTGAAGAAAGAGCTAGATTCATTACTAGCTGAAGGTATTATTGAGGAATGCGAATCTCCATACGCTAGTCCTGTGGTGTTGGTTCCTAAACCTAACGGTTCAATCAGACTTTGTGTAGATTACAGGAAACTGAACTCTACTACCATTACCGATACCTATCCATTACCAAGGATGGATGATTTGTTAACTGAGGCCAAATCAACAAAGTTCATGTCCACGATAGACCTAAGAGCGGGTTATCATCAGATAAAGGTCAATGATGCAGATCAAGAGAAGACAGCCTTTATTTGTCCATTTGGTACTTACAAATATTTGCGAATGCCTTTTGGTTTACGCAATGCGCCTGCCACCTTTCAACGTCTTATTGACAAATTTCAATCTGGACTGAAAGAGGTGTTTGCACTATCGTTCCTAGATGATATTATAGTGTTATCTGAGACTTTTGATGGACATTCATCAGATTTACGAAAAGTGTTTGAAAGACTTTCTATGTTCAAACTCAACGCTAACAGGGGCAAGTGCCATTTTGCTTGTGACCGAGTTAAATATTTAGGTCACTGGATAACTCAAGAAGGTGTAGAAGTTGATGGCGATAAAGTATCTTCAATTCAAAGAATTCCTGAGCCAACCTGTGCAAAGGAAGTTCAGTCCTTTTTACAGACTTGTTCCTGGTTTCGTAGATATGTCCCTCATTTTTCCGAAGTAGCAAGACCCCTAAGTGACTTAACAAAAAAGAATAAACAATGGACATGGGGTGAAAATGAACAGAAATCATTCGAGGAGTTGAAATAAAGGTTGACTTCACCACCTGTGTTATCTCAACCTGATGGAACTAAACCATTCTATATTAAATCTGATGCCAGCAATTATGCTCTTGGAGCCGTTCTCGTCCAAGGCGAAGGCCCAGAAGAACATATTATTGAGTATGCAAGTCGATTACTAAGTTCAGCTGAAAGAAATTATTCAACTACCGAAAGAGAGGCTCTTGCAGTAGTTTGGGCCCTTGATAAGTTCCGTGGCTATGTGGAAAATCAAGAAATTATAATTGCATCAGATCATCAACCGCTGAAGTGGTTAATGAGTATCAAATCACCATCTGGTCGCTTGGCTCGATGGGCTCTTCAAATTCAATCATATCATCCAAAAATTCTTTATACTCCTGGGAAATCGAATGTAATAGCAGACCTTCTTTCTAGACCAACTTATGAAATTAAAGACTTAATTTGTGAACATTCAAGTACAGATTCCTGCCAAATCTGTGCTGTATCAATTGAAATCCCCACTACTACTCCAGCCGAATTACGTCAATCACAGCTGGAAGATGATGAACTTCGAAAAATCATTGAAGCTTTTGAGAAACCTGAGAAATCAGTAGACTTTGCCACCTGGACTGGTCGTGGTTANAGACTGACGGCTGATAGATTTCGACAACTGTTTTCTCAACACAATAAAGGTGCAGATAAAACATATAAGGATTTTGCTTTTGAACTGAAATCTTATTTTGAAGGATGGCTTACTGAGTTGAACATCTCCAAATTCGATCAACTTCAAGATTTGATCATTGCTGATCAAATAAAGAAAAAGACACCTCCTGATGTCAAGGAACATTTTCTGGATACTTGGTCAGAGCTGAATGATCCATTGATTTTAGCCGATAAGCTTGATTATTTTGAAAATATGAAATATAGCATGAAGAAAAATGGACCCCCCATTGCCAAGAAGTCATATTTTAAAGAAAACGCAAAATTTGTTCAAGATAGGCGATTTAAATCTCCTAATCCTAGAGAGAGTCCCCAAACCAGAAATGCGAATTTTGAAGGTTCGAAATCTTATAATGCCCGACCAGAAAGAAAAACTTCTATACATTGCTATGGTTGTGGTAATCCTGGATTTATTCAATCAAAGTGCCCTAAATGTAAAAAGTTTAAAGAAGAAACAAAACCTATTGTGAACTATATTAACCTGTATGCAGTTGAATCAACGAATTTGCCGTCTAGTTCAATCTTTTTAAATGTTTGTGGAGAGAGAGCAGCTTTTTGCGCTGATACCGGAGCATCCAATTCTATTGCTGGAGAGAGATTCTATAAACTGTTGAAAGACAAAGGTTTTATCTTTAACAAAAAGAATATTACGATGGTATTTGCTGATGGTAAAGAGAGAAATGTCCAAGCTTTAACTACGACAGTTAATCTTAATGTAGAAGGAAAGATAATCCCTGTGGAATTCATCGCTTTGCCAGAAGCTAAAGGTAATCGAACATTACTAGGGACTGATTTTCTGCATGCTGCTGGAATAGTGCTCAACATCCAAAATGGCACTTGGCATTTCAGCGAAAGTCCTGAGAAGCAGTATCTCTTTTACAAAGAACCATCTGAAAGTAAAGTGGCTCCAAAGGTAATAGCATCTCAGAAAATAACATATCCAGAGACATCGAAGTCCACAGACGATCCTGTTGCTAAATTAGAAACATCTGATGCCGTAAAATTAAGAGATGACGAAGGAAAGTACTTATCAAAAGAGCAACAATATGAAATAAACTCCTTGTTAGAAGAATACAAAACTATCTTTCGGCCAGGGGGAGATGCCACTCCTTATATTGAACACCGAATTCAAACTGGAAATAGCTTACCTGTTGCTGAACCTCCCTATAGAATGACCCCTGCTAAAAAAGAATTGTTGAAGAAAGAGCTAGATTCATTACTGGCTGAAGGTATTATTGAGGAATGCGAATCTCCATACGCTAGTCCAGTGGTGTTGGTTCCTAAACCTAATGGTTCAATCAGACTTTGTGTAGATTACCGGAAACTGAACTCTACTACCATTCCCGATACCTATCCATTACCAAGGATGGATGATTTGTTAACTGAGGCCAAATCAACAAAGTTCATGTCCAGGATAGACCTAAGAGCGGGTTATCATCAGATAAAGGTCAATGATGCAGGTCAGAGAAGACAGCCTCTGTTTGTCCATTTGGTACGTACAAATATTTGCGAATGCCTTTTGGTTTACGCAATGCGCCTGCCACCTTCCAACGTCTTATTGACACCTTCCAACGTCTTATTGACAAATTTCGATCTGGACTAAAAGAGGTGTTTGCACTATCGTTCCTAGATGATACATATTATAGTGTTATCTGAGACTTTTGATGGACATTTATCAGATTTACGAGAAGTGTTTGAAAGACTTTCTATGTTCAAACTCAACGCTAACAGGGGCAAGTGCCATTTTGCTTGTGACCGAGTTAAATATTTAGGTCACTGGATAACTCAAAAAGGTGTAGAGGTTGATGGCGATAAAGTATCTTCAATTCAAAGAATTCCTGAGCCAACCTGTGCGAAGGAAGTTCAGTTCTTTTTACAGACTTGTTCCTGGTTTCGTAGATATGTCCCTCATTTTTCCGAAGTATCAAGACCCCTAAGTGACTTAACAAAAAAGAATAAACAATGGACATGGGGTAAAAATGAACAGAAATCATTCGAGGAGTTGGAGAGAAGGTTGACTTCACCACCTGTGTTATCTCAACCTGATGGAACTAAACCGTTCTATATTAAAACTGATGCCAGCAATTATGCTCTTGGAGCAGTTCTCGTCCAAGGCGAAGGCCCAGAAGAACATGTTATTGAGTATGCAAGTCGATTGCTAAGTTCAGCTGAAAGAAATTATTCAACTACCGAAACAGAGGCTCTTGCAGTAGTTTGGGCCCTTGATAAGTTCCGTGGCTATGTGGCAAATCAAGAAATTATAATTGCATCAGATCACCAACCCCTCAAGTGGTTAATGAGTATCAAATCACCATCTGGCCGCCTGGCTCGATGGGCTCTTCAAATTCAATCATATCATCCAAAAATTCTTTATACTCCTGGGAAATCGAATGTAATAGCAGACCTTCTTTCCAGACCAACTTATGAAATTAAAGACTTGATTTGTGAACATTCAAGTACAGATTCCTGCCAAATCTGTGCTGTATCAATTGAAATCCCCACTACTACTCCAGCTCAATTACGTCAATCACAGCTGGAAGATGATGAACTTCGAAAAATCATTGAAGCTTTTGAGAAACCTGAGAAATCAGTAGACTTTGCCACCTGGACTGGTCGTGGTTACATCATGAACAGAGGAGTGCTATACCGGTACTCGCCAGATTCAGACGAAGAAGAGGCGCAACTTGTCATACCCCAACAAAGAAAAACAGAAATTCTTAAAGAATATCACGATTCACCAATGTCAGGTCACTTTGGATCTGAAGGAACATTTCACCGTATCGCCAAAAGATACTACTGGGTTGGAATGAGAAAAGATATAGCGGACTATGTTAAAAGCTGCGTTGAGTGCTGTCGCTACAAGCCATCTAATCAAAAGCCTTCTGGTTTACTTCAAACTCCTGTTTATGCTCAACGCTTTGAGACTCTGTCAATTGATCTTTTCGGTCCTCTTCCAGAAACACCAACTGGTGAGAAATGGATTTTTATTGCCCAGGACTATGCTACAAAGTGGACAGAACTATTTGCGTTAAAGGAAGCAACAGCCAGAGAGTGTGCCACAACTCTCATGGAAGAAGTCTTACTTCGATTTGGGTTACCCAGGAAAATAATATGTGACAACGGTGCTCAGTTTACAAGTGCTGTCATGCAACAGCTATGCTATATCCTGAATATTGACCAATGTCTGACTCCTGTCTATCATCCTCAGTCTAACCCAGTGGAACGAAAGAACAGAGACTTAAAAACTCGTTTGGCCATACTTGTTGGTAATAACCATCAATCATGGAAAGAAAAGTTGCCATTCATAAGGTTTTCCTTAAACACAGCCAAATGTGAATCAACAGGACAATCTGCCGCCTTTCTCCAATTTGCACGAGAATTACGAACACTTGATGATGTTAAACATGACATAAAAGCAGTTATTGAGAATGATAATTTCGTTCCGGAAATAACTCCTTATTTGAAGCGTTTTGCCAGAACTGTACACCAAGTTCAGGAGAGAGTTGAGAAACATCAGGATAAACAAAAGAAATATGCTGATATGAGACGCCGAGAAAATCCTATATTCAACTGTGGAGACAAAGTTTGGGTTAGCCTCCATCCTGTTAGCAAGGGGCATCTAAAGAAAACTAGTAAATTCATGCCAAAGAGAGATGGCCCTTACGTCATTGTTGCTATAAGATCACCAACAACGTTTGATATTGCTGATCCCAATGAACCAGATAAGATTCTTGGCAAATACCATGTGTCAGCCCTAACCCCATTTCAAGAACAGAATAAGTTTCGTGTTGCACATCAGATAACTCCTGTGGCTCCCTTGAGAAAAAGAGGGCGCCCAAAACGCCTACAAGATGTTCAAGTAGCTACCGGTATTCCAACTAAATCTCCACCTTCTGCTCTAAATAGACACAAAAATGTTCCTGACTCCTTGCCGAGACGTCTAAGAAGTCAGAGGGGGAGTTTGTAACGGGTAGTTTATTTGTAGCACTAGATGGCGCTACCCCTCTACCCCAAAGGCAATAACAACTATTTTTTCTGACTTAATATATAAGTGATGACGCAGGACAAGCTCTGCGAACCACCCTGGTTCCCCTTTCCTACTCATTTGATTAAAAACTTTCTAGTTAAATTATATTAGTTAATGTTATATTTTTCTTTTACTCTTTATTGTTAAATGTTTAATGTGATTTTATAATTAAAAATATTGAGCTCATAGTGATGATATTTTATTTCATCATCCTGCGTCTACAAGCGTACAATTCTTTCTCTCTAATATTATTCAACATCATAAATTCCGATTTTCTCCTTCTAAAAAGATCAAAGTTAGGTCAATTAAAAAATATATATGGCTGCTCTTTATTATTTGGTATTATCCACTACTCTTACAGAAAAACTTTTATTTATGTATTTTTTAGATTCTGAATAAATTTATTTACAAAAAAGGTGAAATTTTGTTCATCCTCAAATTTTTTCGTTTCTTCTTTTATTTTTTGAGGGAGGGAGGGCTTAAAGAAAAAAGTAAAAGATAATTTAATAAATGATTTCTTTATTTTACATACTTTTCTATTATTCACATTCTTATACCATTTTATTGTACTCTAGTTACAATTACTACAATTACAATTAAGGACTATAAATCATCAAACTACCAATCTGAAGTTACTCAACTCCGTTGATCAAAAAACTGCAAAACAGAGCCATTTACTAAACAAGTAAGATACTTATTTGCAAAAAAAGTGTTTAAAAGACAGATTACTTTATTCTGAACAAAATTAAAAAAAATTATTGCTCTATGACAAATCTGTGAGTAACAGTCATTAATAGCCTTTGATATATGAATCAAAATGCTGGTAAATGCGCCATTTTGTTAAAAATATAAATGCTTATAACTTTTAAATCCCTTAATCGATTCAAATATAATTGATATTTTTGACATCAGCATCAAAAATTCTATAATAGTACAATTTTTTTATCAAAATCTGAGATGGTGGGTGCATTTCTGAAAAATCCTTTATGATTTGACGTGGAATGATCCAAATATATACTAAGTCTAATTAAGTACCACNTGTTAAAAATATAAATGCTTATAACTTTTAAATCCCTTAATAGATTCAAATATAATTGATATTTTTGACATCAGCATCAAAAATTCTATAACAGTACAATTTTTTATCAAAATCTGAGATGGTGGGTGCATTTCTAAAAAATTCTTTATGATTTGACGTGGAATGATCCAAATATATACTAAGTCTAATTAAGTACCACTGTCCTGTATGCCCAACATCAATATTTTTTTAAGGTCAAGTACTACTGCCCAGTATGCATTTAACCGTTACTCCGAACACTGATGTTTCATCTAATCTATCCTCAGCAGATATTAAAATATCGAATATATATAATTATTTCAACGAATAAATTAATATCAAATCGGATATAAAAATAGTTTGGATATTCACCAAAGGGACAATGTGATTGTTGATATTCACCGGTGAAATTCGACATTCTCTTGATTTTGGTAATCCACAGCAACAATTATAAAGTCATTATAAATTTTCAATTCAGTATTATCGAACATTCTGAAGAGAATGTTTAGAACAGATAGTTCCAACGAATGACCGACTTATTTCAAAATTAAAAATATTAGAAACAAATGTTATGCCTATAAACGGTATGCTAGTTGTTAATATTTTACGCAGAAATATTAGCACTCATCTTCCCCTCCCATATAGCACTCATCTTCCGAAACCTTTCCCTAGGACCTCCCAAATGCATCCCTTTCTTCCGAGGGAAGGCGCGAATAAATAGGGGAAAGCCGAGGGAAATTCCATTCTAACATTCCTACACTTAGGAAGTCCTTCGGAAACATCGCCTACGGATATTCCTCCACCGGTCATCCGCTAGAAATCAATCCAATGGATTTTTCTCCCTGGTTATTCCGTAGGAGCATCATAATTACTTATGTCTGTGCGTGCAACCGGCTGAGCAATTGCGCATGCGCTAGATGTGCTTGACTAGAATTTAATTCTCACCAAAGAATTTTTGAAAAGTAACCCTGCTGAAGAAATTGCGCGGAGGTATACATAGTTTGTTGCTTACAGGTGTAATCAAGTGTAGCTATGTTGACTGTTGTAATTTTGAGCTCTTCATTTATGATTCAGTAAATAAAGTAAGTTAATCGTTTTGAATAATTTTTTTCAGTTTATAATATTGTATCTATGTATTTTAAACGTTTACCACATTTTATAATTCTAATTATCTGTGTTAAAGTAGTTAATGATTTCCACGTTACTGAGTTAGGCCTAGTAACATACTTGTTCTCCGATTTTATCTTTGATATAATAAGAAATGTCTGTTAATAAAAAGAGTATTATTTTAAAGATACGATAGTTTATTATTTTGTATATAAAAACTATTAATCAATAAAAAAATTTCTAAACTGTTTAATTCTTTTATGTGTGTAGAAAAGGTAAAATATAATAAAAGGTAGGTGTCAATGAACCATCATTTACAATTAAAAGGTTTTCAATTGTAAATGATGGTACATTGACATTGATAATTACTTTTCTTTAAAATTATATAACCGTATGTCGTAATGTGGTAATTGTAGACTTGTATATTACATTGAATTAAACTTAAGTTAATATAAAATAGCACTGTAATAAATCTATCAAATGTTATCTGATACATTTATTGTTTCATTAATGGTGTAGTTTTCACTAAATGATGTATTTAGCGACATATTTTCAACTGAATCAACTTGTGCAAAGTGCCAGTAAAGTTAAGATTATTTTATAATTATTTATATTTTTCATCAATAATTGATGAAATACCAGAATGCATGTAAGTACAGTAAGATTTCCTAAGCAGAGGTTGTGCAAGCATTACCTTTAACTGTAGAGAAGTGATCAAGTTTAGCGATTATCTATGATGCACAATGGCTCAGTGGGGCTTTAGTGAGGGAACTTGTTTATTATTTTGATATCAAGTCTTTCCTTCTATTGTCCCTTCTAAGCCGCATCGTTTGATTTCCACAAACAACTTGGAGTTTTTGGGAATCTAATAATGTAGATGTATTAGTAAGTATAATTATATGTATTAGTAGCCTAAGGGAAAACCATAAGATTCAAATCTACCTCAGCACTTCCTAAAGAGAGTACCCGAAGAAAGTATGCGACCTTGAAACTTCCTCAGTTCTTCCTTAGGAGACTGCCCGGGGAAAGCCATCGGAAAGTATGAGACCTTGAAACTTCCTCATCATTCTTCCTCGGCTCCTCCTATGGAGTGACTTTCGGGAAGCCCGCCGGAGGAACTGAGGAATTGAAAGGTGCGGACATTTTGCATTACTGAGGAGCTCCGCGGGAGGAATTCGGGAAAAGTCGGGAGCTCCGGGGGAGGTTGAGCGATTCCTCCGTGGGAGCTACTACGGAAGAATTTTTGCTGTGAATGGGAATTTTGTTACAAATTAATAGCAAAATAATGTCTCCCTTTTTTTTTAAATTTGGTTGAAATAAAATCGATCTTGTATTTTTTTTAAAATTAGGCATGTAAAAATTTGAGTTCTCACTTTTTCGACTTGTAAACATATACCGTGTTTTGTTATTTTCTTTTCTTGTTGCAATTATTGCTAGGAATTTTTGTTTTGTTCTTTCTAAATCCCGATGTCTTACATTGCTCAATTAATTATTTACATTCTCCAGAATCTTTGAAAAACACCGATATTATTACGGTACGCAAAATTCGAATCACGGATTCAATAAATAATTCTATGACACGCTCGTTTTACGGCGATTCCTTAATCCATGCGGTATTTGAATCGTTCTTTCGACAGTTATTGTTATGAATTTTCTCATTTTTTTAGAAAAACAAATCCCAATGTTTTTTTATAAAATTAATTATACGCGAAACTTAAATCAATTGTTTACTTTTAATGTGACGATTTCATCGTTTTTTCAACTTTTTATTGCTAGAGCTACCAAATTCCGCAGGTTTTTTTAAATCCCGGTTATTTCTCAATTAATATTATTTCGACACGTAAAATTTAAATTGCAAATTTCAATAATAACTTTTTGACGCGCTCACTTTACGCCGATACTATCGAAACACTGTGTAGTGTTTATAATCGGTGGTCATACAAAGTTTACTGTGACCATCGGTGCTCCAATAATTATTTGAGAATCGTCTGGAGAAAACGTCAAGTCACCACAAGAATCGAATCATAGTTATATCGTAGTGCAGCCAATCTAAGGAATACAAAATCATCCGTTTCATTTAGGGATGATTTGCCTGATCATCAATGTTTAAAGATGAATCTTAACTCTTAGCAATAGTCTTAAAAAATATTTGGTTGCAACTAAACTTCTAAAGCTAGTTTCTCACGGTAAACTTATTGCCCTTAACTTGAATTAGATGGAGTAGAAAAGTAGAATAGAATGCAAATATTACGAAAGAAAATACGATGCAGATAAATGTTGAAAAATAACTGATTAACATTACTTGGAGCACTTGTTCTAGCAATTTCCAATCTTTGATTTTGAGGGGAATCGAATTTTTTCATGCTCTTTCGAAACACTATGTCCGCATCTTTTAAGGTAGGATCTACTACCAGCATGCCTTTATAGCCACCATACCGTATCTGAAATGCACTGCAGAGTTTATCATGGCCCAGAGCATTGCGCACCTATAGGGAAGGAAATGGAATAAGCTCTCTCTGTCTCTTTATATAATAATTACATATAACACAAAAATTTTTTAAGTTTTTTATGTTTATTTCTTTATCTAAATGAATGGTAGAATTAATTAATTAATATTTTAAGTTTTCTATTAGCGAAGTATGGGAATCGGAGAAATCCCTCGACCTATTTTTTGAACGAGTCATAAGAAATAATAACTCCCATTTAACATGTGACTTGACTAAGAGTTCATCGAGACTTGTTTGCAAGACTTTCCCTAATTTTTATTCAGAAGCAGTTGGATTTTATGTCTCTTGAGAATGGGATACCTGCAAGTGACGTAGTGTGGATACCTCAATCTTGATTGGTTGGTGAAACGTGGTATATGTTAACTTTAGCAACTGTTCATTCCATTCTATTACGAGTAAGACAAGCCATAGCTACCGAGAAATAACGCCGTTGAGATCACCAAGGTCTTTCAGTGACGTCACAAACAATGGTGTTTAGTTGATAAGCGATTAACCGCCAATTTCAAATATTTGTCACTCATTGAATTTTATCAGGGATAGAATTCAATGCACAGATAACACTAATTGAGATATTTGCAAAAGACCGGGAGAGCTGTATTAAGTTCATCGAGTTTTGAGCGTTTGTTGTGAGAGCTGTATTAATTTCAGATCTGTGAGTGTGGTCTCTGCTGTGTTGCTATTAGCAGAAGAGTGTGTGCAGGATCCCGTTGTGTGTGAGATTGAGTAGCAACAGAGTGAGGTGAAGCAATCACAAATAACACGTCAACTGTTCAATGTGGACCATTCATCGAAGAGGGCGTTACTTTCGATGTAGGCGAGTTCATATCACTTCCGCAGGTCACCAATGTGGGAAGAGAAGTTTAAGACTATGTCAATCTTCTTCTGTCAAAAGGTACCCTAAGATAAAATCGAGTGACTGACTGATACGGTATTTATGGAGCACCTAACCAAGGTTATCTTCCTCATCGGAATTAAAACAATTGAGGGAGAGGAACTGAATCGAGTTAGCATATCTTTTATACTAGTGAATTGATGTTTAATAATCGTAGTGGTAGTTACGCCATAGTAAAGACCTTCCGAAGCACCGATGGTACTGACATCTATAGGTCTTTGAGAGTCTCGGTGACCTCTTTTATCAGCCTTCGAAGAAACCAAGGGTGCACAGTATCGGTTCTTGTTAAGTACTCAACTTCGTGCGCAGGTCGTTGGGTTAACAAAGCAGGGTAGCCATTCCCACCAGGAAATCAAAATTTTGATAGCATGTTTTCGGATCATCCTTATGGATGTCTTCCTAACTGTGTCAAGAGTGGCAGCCTTAGTGAAATGATAATAAAATACTACTACGGCCATAAATATTAAAAATACAATATCAAGTTAATTTCCTTTGCCCATTTAAAACAAATTTAAGAGGCTTAAAGCTAGTTTCTCATTTTGGTAGGCATTTGATGTTATTGAACGCGTTAACTGCATGATAAACTGCTTTTAACTAGATACTTTTAAAATGTCAGATACATTGATACAAATCAACCTCTAAACTCTATATTGCAAGAATAATTAAAATGCTTTGAATTTTTCTGATCGCTATAGTTAAAATTGGATTAGTTAAGAAACAAAACTTACACACCGTTAATAGTTGTATTCTTACCTCAAATGCTAAGTTCGTTGAAATACGTCCAATACCATCAGAAAAACAATAGGGCTTGTAACCATTAGCAACATCACATCCTCCTTCAATATCTGGCTCTGTCCGAATATGACGGGGATCTAATGGTACAGTAACAGTATCTTCTGTTTGTGAAAAACATTGCCCCATTCTTGCCATATACTTGGGAACAGAGTGAATGTGAGAGAAATCTCCCATCCACGATCGGATATGCTGAACTGTATTACCTTCAGCATCTCTAGCGTATGTCCATATGCCATGATCACGAATCTGAGAATTAGACCAAGCCAGGAACTCATAGTTGCGTGATCCAATGCGTATTCCTGTAGACATTGGTCTACGGATCGAGTATTCAAAAATACCTTTCTCAGCATTTGCAGCGTTGAAACTTAATCGAGAATTGTCGTCATCTCTAAATGATACCCGAATGGTGTATTCTGGATCAAATTTTCTCAAAACTCTATTACCGAACATAATTTCAGGTGGCCAAAGCAATTGACGCGTGGGTGTCACAGTTATGCGACGGATTAATCGGCACTTCTCGGGCACGACATAGTGCATGTAATCCATTTCATCTTTGTGATTAAGATAAAAGTAATATTGTCGCTCAATGGCGTGCCAATAGTTCATGATCTTCCCTGATTCTAAAGTCGATAAGACGAGTGTTAAAGCTTTTTCGAGACAATCTCCATTTTGCAAAGAAAAATCTTCTAAAACACGTAGAGAGGTATGTATGTTGGATGTTTGAGAAGGGACTGTAAAACTTCTTTTAAAAATCGATGTTATCATGTATGTAGATCCGAAATGATTCCAATTGACGTCAGGAATGTCAGGTTTTTCTTTCTGCTTAGTAACAATGTAGGCATAATGTATTGGTTTTTCACCGCACCTGGCATGAATTCTGCTAACGATCTCTTCAACGACGATAGCATTTGTAAATGATAGTTTCATAACCGTAGCTTTTCCAAGCGTTTCAACGTCAAATAATGCTCTCCTTTCGCCGACAGGCAAATAATTATTATTCCTCCTTCTACCCCAACAGCTCGGACCAGTCGTAATGGTAGCAGATCTGTGTCTTATTTGATAATTTCCTATATATTTACTGTAACGTTGTTCAGTTTCAAAAATAAGAGGTGGGTTGCACAAATCAAAAAATATTTCATGAGAATTCGAATCGATATTGACAAATACATTTTTAATATTACTGTAAGGGAAAACTAATTCCCAAGCTTCGTATTTTATAGTAACAGACCGACTATCGTGATAAAAATTCACGTGGTGAGAGTCTAAACTCTGATCTGACTCCAGTGAGGAGTACTGATGAAAGGCTCCATCATGTGGTAAAATTCCAAAACTAATAGTCTTGTATGCAGTGTATACGTGAGAATGCTTGCGTGAGGAGCTGAAAGATTTGTTTTCATAAAAAGCCAAAATTGGGGCGGGGTTTGGATAAAATAAGTTCTTCCATTCACTGCGCAACTGTCGACAGTAGTGCACCCAATCTTGGTTTCCTAGCGAACTCTTGGCTGAAACTTGAATGATAAGTTCTTCTATTTCTGGGGTATCTTCTTCTTCAGATTTTTTCACTTTCAAAAAGCTGAGACTGACGTCCATCAGACCACATTCTTCAAAATGAAATGTCAGCTGTTCGAGATATGTCTTAAATTTCTTCGTTATGTCATCATCTGTGGCATATTTCTCTTCGGGCACAATAACGGTTCTAAAATTAATGACTTCCATTTCTCTTTATTTCACCTAAAATTAACATAAATATATAATTAAAATAGAAAAACTTTCCTTATTTTAAATTATTAAATTGTGTACCATGTTGTTTAAAATTGTTTTGAAATAGTTTTATTCTTGCGATTAGAAAATTTTATGATCCTTAAATTTCATTAGAATAAGCTCTACAGAAAAAGGTGTATCTGTCCCTATAAAATGTTTATTGATTCGGATATTTATGTGACTACCAGGGCATCAGCTTCTTCCACAGTGGAAAAAACAAGTTTCGTCCATCCGAACTGGAATAACTGGTGTTTTGATAACTTTTGTTAAGGATTTGATTATTGTTTCTAAGATAATTTCTACTTGGTTTTTTGAAATCTCGATGTCTTTAATTACTCTATCATTATTGATATTCTAGCGATTTTTTAAAACACACCGATATTATCATAGCAAGGGAAACTCAAATCGCAGATTCGAGAAATCATTCTTAGACGTACTTGGTTTGTGCCGATATCATCGTTAATCCTTGCAGTGCTTCAATCGATATTCCGACGGTTTTTGCTTTAAATTTTCACATTTAGAAGGGGGGGGGGGGAAAGAAGAAGAAAAACGAATTTAAACCCTTTTATTACAATTTTATTAAATGCTAATCTCAAATCACTCATTTAATTATTTGCTTTTAATAGGACGATTTCATCGTTTTTATAGCTAGCATTTGTTGATATTATTTCTACACATAAGATTTGAATCGCGCATTTAAATAAAACACTTTTTGACACGCTTAATTTAGGCCGATAATATCGAAATTCATGTCGTGCTTCGATTGCATTTTCGGCAGTTATTGATATTAATTTCCAAGTAGTTTTCAAACATCCCAATATATTTTTTACAACATGGAAAATTCGTATTGAATATTTAATTAGTAACGCAATTATTCTATCGATTTTTTCGGGTTAGATTTTTTGATTTTTTTGGCAGTTATAGCTATTGATTTCCACATAATTTCTGAATGGATATTTTTCATATTTTTTTTTCAATACTATATTGATTTACAAAATGCGAAAAAGGAAATAAATAGCAAGTTTTTCTTTAAGAATCTTTTTCTTTAAGTTTTTCGCAAGAATCTTCTTTAAATTAGACACATGTGTATTTGTTATTATTTACAGAAAACAGAGAGCACAGTTGGTATAACACCTTGTCTACAACACTGCTTTTTAATCTACAAAAATAAAAAATGGAAAAGGCCACTTATAGATTTAGAGGAATTTCAAATTAACTGTCGTTTTTAAAGCATAATTTTTCGAGTGACCCTAATTGCAACAGTCCTTCAATGCTATATTATTTTCTGAAGCCTTTGAAGAGTTCGATAACATCTGTAACTGCTTACATACAAGAAATCAATTACTAGTAATCGAATACAGGGTAACCAAAAACACCTTGTATAAGTATTGTTTTATGTATTTTCATTAAGCCAATGGAAATAATTCCAAACGATTATACATCAATAGTTTTTTTATATTTATTTACATTCCATTATAAAGCAATTTTATTCCGTATTTTATCTAAACAGTGCTCTTTATAAAATTCATTGAACATATTTTCTTTAAACTAATATCGAAATTCAAATACTTAAATAATTGTTTTGAATTGGCATTATTATTTTAAGAGATATTCAGTATTCAAAAATTAATGTTGTAAGAGCGAAATTTTTAATTTCTTGCTGCATACTCTATATAGATAAAATTCTTTAAATTTTATTCTTTTTTCTTATTCGAAATCAAAATATTTAAAGAATTCTAATTTAACAACATGTTTTTTATTAGTTTAGATTAGTTAATAGTTTTTGTTTTCAGAATTGGAAACCTGTACCTGTAAAGTACAGAACAAAAAAAATAACAAAACAAAAGTTTCGTTTTCCTCCTTTCTGATAAACTCCCATGAATAAAATCGTTTTATATTCTATATTTATGTATCATTTAACATGTTTCTCATACATTCCTTAGTTTTCGCCAGCTTTTTAGGGTAAAAGGAAAAACAGTTTTGGAAACATCATCTCAGGAATACAAATAAACTATTGACATTGTGACTACTACATAATTCGAATTTTGAATCAAAAATCAAGTATTTACCAACAAACGGTAAAATTAAATGCTAATGGAACTTCTTAAAAGAACATTTATCTTAATTTAAATATGTTATAAAAGGCTAAAATGAAATCAAGAAAATTAGCATCACTGTAATAATTGTAAGGATTTGTTGACTAACATGTTAGCGATTGTAAGAAAATGTGTGATTGGTAGGCTTCGCTGAAAGAAAATAATCAATTTTAGTGGATGAGAGTACAAAAGGTTTTAGAAAAAGAGTGCAAAATAAGATCTATTGTTATTAAATTATAATCCATTAATTTTTGTAGAATTTTATAAAGCAGACACGTGATTGATGGAAGAAGAAAATATCTTAACTTCTTTCTTGCAATGCTTGTTAGCACTTCATTTCTCTTTTTTTTGTGCATAGAAGATAGATAAGACTCATTTTTATGCACAAAATTAACATTTATAAAATTTGAGGAAGAAAAAATTATTTAATATTTTTTTTTCTTCTTATCAGCACATAAAAAATATACGTATTTAAAAATTACAAATTCCTCTCTTGCTCTTTGAGAAAGCCAATGCATCAAAGGAGAAAAAAACTGTGAATCCTGTTTAAAAATCGTGAAATCCACGACAATAGCTAGAAAAAGTTCATTTATAAAAAAAAAAATATTTCTCACGAACACCACACAAATTGGGCACGTCAAAAAAGGACTAATAATAGTAGATATCGACGAAGTCAACCGTCATCTATGAAAAGATACCCCAACATAGAATTGAGTTAACATGTCTTATATACTAAGAAATTGGAATTGTATTTTCGTAATGGTTTTGTAGTACTCCCCCACCAGAATTATATCTGTGATAGAATTCGATGAGCGGATAAAACTAGTTGATGCATTGCTGTTCTGTGAG
The DNA here is from genome assembly GCF_043381705.1 of Parasteatoda tepidariorum. Lineage (NCBI taxonomy): Eukaryota > Metazoa > Arthropoda > Arachnida > Araneae > Theridiidae > Parasteatoda > Parasteatoda tepidariorum. The sequence goes on along the minus strand of NC_092207.1, from coordinate 61,006,132 downwards.
GAGCCGGGATAGCTGCATTAAGATCATCGTACTTTTTGAGTGCTGGTCGTGAAAGCTGCATTAAATTCACGGTCATAGGCGCTCCTGTGTTGCCTTTAAGCAGTCGAGTGAATACGTTGTGTGCGATCGAGACAGAGAAGCAACAGCGTGAGGAGGTTGATAATGTCGCAGTCACATGTAGCAAGTCAACTGTTCAATGTAGACAATTCATCGAAATACGAGTGTTCAAATCGAAGTAAGAGTTTCTCTCAAGGTAGGCGTGTTCACATAACGTTCGAAGGCCACCAATGTGGGGACAATGCTAACCTTCATCTATCAAAAGGTACCTCAAGATTGAATCAGGTTAGCATGCCTTATATACTAGGGAATTGGATTTGTATTTTTGTAGTGGTAGATACACTATAATTTGTATCGAGATTTTTTTAAAAATAAGCGAAAATCGGTACTGATAACTGCCGAAAAATTCCAATCGCGTCAAATAGTTAAATCACGCGTACTATTTGATTTTTAAGGATCATAATAATATGTGAATTTCAAAAAATCGCGTGAAAAGAGACACCAATAACTGGCAACAAAAAAAAAAAAATATCAATAGATTTAGTGCAGCGTCAAAAATGCAATAACTCAAATGTGTGATTCGCATTTCTCATTTCTTAATAACATCATATTAAAATATCAGTAAAAATTAACTATGAAAAAGTCGATCGAAAAAAACAGCGGTAACGTTGCGTCAAAAAATGTCTAAGAAATGCCTGAAGTGAAATTTTATGTGTAATAATAATGCATAAAAAATATAAGAATATAAAAAATAATGGCCAATAAAACGATCAAAAGACATGGATTTACGATGGTATCGACGCAAATCGAGAGCATCAAAAAGTGATTACTCAAATGCCCGATTCAAATTTTGCGTGTCGCCGGCCAGGTGACCAAGCGGTTAGTGTGCCTTACTGCGAAGCCAATAGCTGCGGTTTTGAATCCCGCTATGGGCATAGATGTTTCTCTCTTTATGATGTCCTCTATTGTGTGTGATATGTGAATGTGGCCCACCCTATGAACGTGTATTTGTGGCAGTGTGGCGTGGGTATAATGTTGTTCGACTCCGTTCACAGGTGCCCACTGGGTAACGTTAAATGCAACACTTCAGTTCATTCAACACGGGCAACTTATCAAAAGATGTAATTNCTGGGTAACGTTAAATGCAACACTTCAGTTCATTCAACACGAAACGTTCAGTACCTGCCGTTATTTCAGAAAAAAAAATTGCATGTCGCAATGACATCGGAATTTTAAAATCCATGAAAAAATCAATTTCATTGCAATTAAGAGAAGAAAAAAAGTTCGAGGAACAAATTTACCATGTTATGGAGCGCACCGAAAAGTTATAATTGAAATGTGCAATTCGAAATCTCCATGTCTTAATCTATGTATATAAAAATTAATGTCTATGTAAGGGTGTCATTTATAAACTCCAAAACCATCCAACCGAAATCGATGAAACTTATCATACAGATAGTTTAAAGCACGAGGAAAGTAACAAGTCACAGTTGGTATTAGAACATTTTACCGTAAACCGTTTGAATGGGATGAGCGAAAAACGAAGTGGAATTTGCTGATTGGTTAAGCGATAGTCATTGTTTTAATTTTAACGATAGACAATTCAGTTTTTCTCATATTTTAAGAATAACATCAGTGATCATTTCTAGCTTATAACTCTAGTTGATAAAAAAAATAGTTTATTGCACGTAGTTAAATATTGAATTATTTTATATTTGCTACGTCAGATAAATTCAATGAACAACATTATGCGGTAACACGCGAGGTCTACGTCACCAAATTTATTGTTTTATAGTTGTCTGATAGCACGCATTTTTTTTTTATTTATATCTCTTTTAAAACGTTTTTCTGAGAAACTATTTATTTAAAATCAACAGTAATTGAATAGAAGAAAAATATTTATGCATTTTACGGCAGAATTAATCAGAATGTTGTATTTATTTGTTTAAGTGAAACATAAAAAGTCGCCATATTACTCTCGCCAATGAAGCTAAATTAATTTAGGCAATATATGCATATTAAAATAAAAGAAACAAGCTGTGTACTAGAAAGAAAAAGTAATGGAGTTAAGATATTTATTTGTCTAGAAGAACAGTAAGAAATCATTATACTATCAATTACGACAATGATGCTTAATTAATGTTGGTAATATGTTAAATTGACATATAAAAAAACTTATGTAATAAAAAGCAAAAATAATAGAGAAAAGATATTTAATCATTTTCGGGAGCCTTAAAAATCGCCATATTATTACTAACATTAATGCTTATTGATAATATGTATTAATTAACATAAAATAAAAAAAGCTATATGCTAAAAAGCAAAGTTAAAGAAGAAAAGGTTAATAAAAAAATAGTTTAGGAAAACCGTAAAAAATCGCCATTCATAGATTACGCTTAATTATTGTGCACTATTGATATTGATATTATGTACTACTGGTATTATACCAATTGGTGCAATTTTGATAAGAATTCTATAAAGGGTTTTCCGTGGTTTCAGAAAATATTTTTTCAATGGTAGCAAAAATAGTTTATTAATATTTTAATGAATGAGAACTAAAAGAAATTTATTCTTCCACTACTAAATATTTTAATAGTAAATTAAAGGTTAGATAGAGAAATGACCAGGGTCCAAAATCCTCCAAATTTTAATAAGAATTAAATTTCTTAAAAGAAAAAAATTTCCTCTTTAGTTGGCTATCACTGACAAATATATTTTTCACAAAATTTAAATGTTGAAGGGCTTCGTAATAAGTATCAGATATGCTAATATAGGTATAAAATATTATAATGATATATTTGGTATGATATAAACAGAAACAATACTAAGCAGTTTAAATACCGATACTTTAGAAAGAAGTGTTTTATGGCCCCTCGAAAGGCATATATGTTCCGGAGAAAATTACTTGATAGTGGTAAATTTTGAATGTTTTGGTTTGGCCACGAGTAATAGCTTCATGCCAAGTGATGCTAAATACATTTTATCTTTGTTCTAATGGGATAAACTACAAAAAACAAGTTTTACTTACTTAAATAACGTAAAAGCCACTGAAAAAGGCAGCAAATATTATTAAATAAAAAAATTAAATTATTATAGCTATATTAATTGAAAAACTTGGTGGAAGACGCATGTACGTGACATTTACAGAATGAAAAAAAAAGTTGTATCCGAACTATTTTATTACCAATTTAGTCGAAGGCGGGACGAATAATTCTTTGCTTTACTGTTCCTAATTTTAAATAAAACCAATTACCTAAAAAATAAGACACTTGTTTTTAAAAATCATGCTGGCGTACTAAAATTTGTGTGATTAGTTATGTTAAGATTTAAAAGAAGGCAAAAGCAGTGATTCATTAATTCCCCTAAAAATGTCACTTACCTGGTTCTTCCATCAAGCTCTTTAATTGTGTCGGTTCATGCTTTTCAGTTATGAGTATGATTTCGTAGTGATTCTCTACTCTGATTAATTGATTCTTTACTTATTTTTTATACACCATGTGCGAAGAACGGGTATTCTGCTAGTATCATATAAAAATAAATTCTATATAATTGTAGTCAGAAAAGGGGGCAAATAAATAACATTGATTAAATAATTCTTCTGTTACACATCGAAATATGTAATAAAATTGCTACTCATAAAAATATATGTTTTAAAAAATAAAAAAAAAAACATTTTTTTAACACACAATTTTTTAAGTGCTTGAATTTTCGGAATTACTTTTTAGATTATCAATTTTCTACCTTTGTGTTCGCCTCTGTAGTTCATTAATTAGAGCCAAAGTTAGGAATTTTTTTGTCCGTCTCATGTTTTCTAAGTTACACGTTTCTCTGATTTGAGTAAAAAGTGTCGGTATCGTGCATAAATGAGAATTTAGGAAAGAAAAAAAAAAGAGGACGCTTGCAAGGGTGGAAAAAATGTCTCGTTGTCGAGATTTTGCGTAAGTAACTAAGTTCAAATTTTAGATTAGAGGACTTCAAGAGCATTTTGTCAGAATATTAATTATTAATTCGCGGAAATCCTCTAAACAATGGTCTTGAAATTCACGGAATTCCGAGAATTAACTGATTAATCACATGAACGATCTAGTTAAAAATACTAAAACATTTGGAATCATTTTGTCCAACAAAAAAAAAATCTCCGAAGCATCGAAACAAACTTGAATGATAAATGGATTCAGTCCACTGACTGGAAGAAAACAAAACCATACAAATAGAAGCACCTAAGCCATTCTTCCACCTCCACCACCCACATTCTTTGATGCAAGCGAAGTATTACTAAGTTGAAGGTATTTCAACTGATAGGCAATAAATTTTCGTCTAAAACTGGATATAAAGGATGTTAAAATGTAATTTAAATTAAGAAAATTAGTTAATAATTTAACTTAGTAAAGATAAAACATCAAAGAAAAAAATTCCAGTTTTTCTTTAAAATTCTCAGATTTTTCCAGGTTTTTATGCAAATTTCCCTGATTTTTCCAAGTTTTTTCTAGAATAAAAATTCTCTGATGATTCCAGGTGGGTGGCCACCCTGATTAAATATGAAGCATAACTTAGTTTACTTGCTTTTTTTTCTTAGTAATGTATTCCAAAGATCATGTTTTAATATACTTACTTTACCCCTAAGGAAAAATGGGTATAGTTCTAAAATTAGAATATAATTCCTGAAAACATATGTAAAGATTGTTTTAGAAATAAAAGTGTTCTTCAATTTATGTATCATAATATAAAGAAAAATACTAAATAAATAAGTTTTTCGTATTATTAAATTAAGGAGTTTATATGTTCATGGTTATCAAAATTAGGTTTGACTTCGGATGCTGAACTCTATACAATTTGAAATAGTTTTTGGTTTGTTTGAAATATAATTGAGAGTGTAAAAATGAATGCCTATAATGGTAATTTAAAATGTTTTTACTATTTAATGGCAGACACGCATTTTTATTCAATTAAGCAATTTTAAAGGTACTTTTTTGTTTTCCATCTAAAAAAACTGCCATATAAAAGACAGAAATTTTCGTGAAATAGCTCAAGAAGTACTATTCATGCTATTTTGGTAATTGTTTTAATTGTATGTATGTTATGTTATTTCCTTCTATCATTCTTTTCTTTAAAAAATAAAATTTTAAAAAAATTTCGTTTTCAGAGTGAAAATTACTATGTAGGGCTATAATCAAACAAATAAGTTATATTTTCAGCTATTTCATTAAAAATACAGAGTGTTAGATACTTAATAAAACTAATACAGAAGTAAAACAAATAAACCTATCATACAACATTTAGCTAAACCAAACCGTATATTCACTTTACCCCACTTCAGAACACAAATAATAATAAATAAAATTTCGAAATTTATTCTTAAATTTCTATATAGTTTTTAATGATAATAAAAAAAGTTTAACAGCTTAAACTATCATATTGTATAAATTGATCATTAGCAGATAATTTGGAAACATTACATTTTTGATCAGTTAATAAAACTGAAATAAAAATATGAAACAAATTATCTCAATTTAAAAGGAGAAAATAGATGTCTTATAACTTATGCACTTTACCCTGTGTACTCACTTTACCCCACCGTGCATCTGACCCTATACTTGCAAGTGTTTAATTAAAAAATACATTTATAAAATTAGAATATTAACTTTATAGAGTAAAACTAAATAGTTAAGAAAGATTTTTTTCCGTTTAAATTTTTATTGAAATTTGAATAAAAGTTTGGTAACTTCAACAAAAAAAAAGGAAAAAAAGAACAAGTTTTACATGTGATAGAAATTTGCACTTCTTAATTTTAGATAAATTGTTTAAATGTAGGGGATAAAAAGATCCAGAATTAAAGGATGGAAGGTTTTATTGAGTTTAGGAAATTGTGATATTTCTGATTTGAGTGTAAGAAATTCAACTATTTTCTATTTAAAAAATGCCAATTTCTAAATCATAACCAATGTAGACGAAATGGTTATATTTTAAAATGTAAAACAAACAATATCTATAATGTTTTTATATTATTATTATAGAAAGGTACAATGTTTAAGTTTAGAAAAAAAATGTTCTAGCTTGAAATTAAAAAAAAAGAAAAATTTTTCAATTTATCATCATCACTGTTCTTTTTTTTTTCGTTGTTGTAATTATTGTCCATGTGCATAAAAGCGCAAAACAAGAAAATTTTTAGTAATGGTTTTAAATCATAATGTGTTTATTAATAAAATGTGTTCCTTTAGGGTAATATAAAAGTAAAAGTAACAGAAAGATGTTTTAGCAATGAAAAGTAAAAATTCTTGATATTTCTCCAAAATTGTTATTAATCCATTTTCTAGAAAAAAAATATAACATTTTTAATAAAATTTTAATTAATTTCTTTAGGTGTTTTTGAGCCATTTAAGTCAGGGGACGGTAATTACATTTTCCCATGCAAATACAATTTAAAACTGTCACTTTATTTTTATTTTTAAAGAAAATGCTTCATTGATTGTTGTTGATTTCTAGCATACACAATATATATGTCAAATAAAGAGAAAATAACGAGGAAAATTATAAGTTTTATGTACTGTGCATAACCTGTAAGTATATAGAACTCATAAAATAAGTTAAAAATATAAAGAAAACATGGAAGAAATATAATAAAGATTAATGAAAAGAGAAGAAGAAAAATTATTAAAAATAATATATTTGAAAAAAAATTTATATGGAAAAAATACACACACATACATAAATAATATTATAGGAAAGAGTAATATTAAAATGATTACCTCAACGTATCTTTAGAACAACTAAGAAGTCCTTCTCACTTTAGCGGAGAAATGGAACTAGGCTGTCAGTTTTATTTCCACTGTCTAGTATGATGTATACATTGATAACGGAACCACGTGAGGAATATTTTATCATTTAACAATATAAAAGTTCTCTTTTATTCCAATCTGATAGGAGTTAGAATAAATATCACATTTTATAAAATCGAAATTAAAATAATAGGGAAATTTCCCATTCTATGAATCTGCATATCAGACGATAAATATTTCATTTAGAATGTGCTAAGAGTTTGCGCAGACTTTCAGCGCATGACGTCACTTAAAGTTTCGGTTTGCTTCATTTTTTTTTTAGACATAGCTTTGTTTTCGATCATGATAACTCTATCATGCTTTCTTTTTTTTTTTTTTATCAAGCAATAAAGCTAATAAACATTTCGCTCTGTAATTAATCGTAATTCACTGCAAGAATTGATTGCTTTAAACCTGGATGTTTAGATTTATTTTATAAATATCTTTGTTTTAGATATGTTTTTTTCATTCAAGGGGAGAAGGTGATCAATTATAACTCATGATTTCCCTTTCCTTAAGATAGGGATTATCTTTCCTGTATTAAACTTGATTATTTACACTATTGTTATTTGAAAAACAAGTATTAATTCTGATAATATTGTTCCGCACTTATTTTTTTCATAACGTTTTAACACTTAGAACAAGAAAAATTGAAAATTGTATGGATTGTAAAAATGCCGTGAGATACGCTGAAAATGAAGTTTTTATTAAAATTTATTATGATAACCAGTTGATCACAAAAAAAATCAACGAATAAAATATGAATTAATATAATAATGGTTTGTAAAATTGATCAGAATTTTAAAGAAATATTTTATTTCTTATAGTACCATAATTAGAACGTTGAACATTAATCGCGCATTTGATTACTCACTTTCAATGTGACAATTTCATTGTTGTTGTTTTTTCTGCAGTTTTTGCCAGTGCTACTGATTTCCACTTTTTTTTCTTTTTAAAAAAAAAAATATTCCGGTATTTATCAGTTGGTATTATTTCGACAAGTGAAAATCAAATCTCTCATTGAAAGCATCACTTTCTGACGAACTCAATTTACGCTAATCGTATCGTAAATCCATATGGTGTTTCGATTATATTTTCGGCGGTTATAAATATTTACTTCCTCGTGGTTTTTAAATACCTCGATATATTTCAGAAAATATGGGAAATTCGAATCGCGCATGAGTATTTACTTTTTGACGCAATTATTCTATCATTTTTTTCCTTTTCCTTCCATACTTTGGTAGTCATTGCTTATGAATTCCACATAGTTTTTAAAATCCGATATTTTTAATACGATATTATTTATTACAACAACCGAATCTCGAAACGAAAACGCATTTTTATAACCTCTTTTTTATGTCCGATTCGCGTGATTTCGTCGTTTATCTTTTTTTTTTTCGGGAGTTAATAGTCAAAATTGTAACGATTTTTAATTATTTTCGTTTAATGTAATGATGATTTACAAAATTCGTAATGATGATTTACAAAATTAGTAATGATGATTTACAAAATTCGAAAAAAGAAATAATTTGTACATTTTTCAGCCAAAAAATTCGGGAATACATCGTCCAAAATACTAGAATAAAAAATATATTACATTTACAATTTTAAAGAAAAATTATGGAGAGTTTTATTTTATACGAGAACTTTTTTTTCTTTTGTAAACACAGCACACTTCTGTTACTTTAGTTAAGTAATTATTATTAAAAGTTACTTGTAGAGAATTATTAGAGCAGGGGAAAGCCCTTAAAAAGTTTTTCTCAGGGGAAACAATATAAATTTTGTTGGAAAAACATTCTGAATTCAAAAGAAATAAAATATTTAAAAAAAATTTTGATGTCAAAATATTTTTGCTCCGTGTTATTAATCAATTTTTTAAATTGATTATTATAAAAATTAGTCAAGCCGTGTCAGCTAAATAAAAAAAATGCGGAATTTCTATATCCGAAATATTTAATATTGCATATGGTGCGAGTCCTGTTATTTTATCTACGATGTAAAATTCAACTGGTTATTAAAATATATCTTTAATTGAAATAAATGTGTTTAAATTGCATTTAATATTTTGGGAAGTTACAAATTTAATTGAAAACTAATGAACTTTACTGAAAATTAAGTTAATTTTTAAGAGACCAATAGGTAAACGTTAATTTTTTTGTGCGATAAAATTTGATTTCTTTCTGGTAATTAGTTTATGAAAAGTTGTTAGTTTTTAAAAGTTGTCATTTTTAAAAAAATATTTAAAACAAATAATGAAACGCATTAAAATATATATCAGACATATTTATTATGAAAAAATGGTTTTATTCTATGAATTATACATGATAAATATGACAGTTTCTAATTGAAAAAATTGTATGTATAATAAATTATAGAATATTTCAAAGCATGCACAATTCATATTTTCTTAGTCTAATGAAAACAAAAAACCTTATAAAAAGAAAACAATTAATAGTAAAAAATATTATCATAATATCACAAGCTCATTTCGTAAACTTACAATGTTATAAACTCATTCAGTTTCGTTTTACTCATGCTAATGTTGCCACTTTTCCTCTCTATATTCAACTAGTACACCACCAGGAAATTAGAGCGTTTTCGGCTGGCATGCAATTGTGACAGTGGACGCGAATGGGTTAATGCCAGAATACACCTTTCATTTGAATTGAATTTTAAAATTGGATTACTACAGTTAAAATCAAAATTATACCAAAAAGGGAGTTCTCCGACTTTCTTATATATAAGCACGAAAGAAAGTTGAGATTTGCTTATTTTTGTTGCCAAGGGAGATGTCCAAAATATCGTTCGGTAATATTTTAATGGTACTGTGCATAACCTGNGAAATGGTAAATGATGATTATAAAGTGATGAAAACATTTAGTTAGGTATTAGCGCTGCATGGCGCGTCTCTCGTTACATTACTTCTACTTCTACTGTTTTTAAGTTTTTGAAAATAATAAAAAGTTATTACTTCTGTTGCGCCAGCGGCGCCATCTAGGGATTGTTTTCTGAGATGAAGGGGATGAGGGCTCGTTACAATAGGTTTCTTTTAATAAAAAAAATTGTTTCGTACAAAATAAAGAATGGAAGACAGTAGCATTTAAGTAAAAGAAAAGAAAAAGTATTAAAAACATGTAAATATGAAGAAATATTATCATGCTTTTAGGTGAGCGACATGGCTGCACATGAACATTTAGATATGTACAAAATTGTAAAGAATTATATACTTTCTCACAAAAGACGAGTCGCCTGCATCTGAAATGATTTATTCACAAGTTATCGATGCACTTCACAACATTGACATATCACACACAAATATAAACATAGACATTTATCGAAAAACACCATCATCATTTTTAATAATCTCGACACCACTACTCTTTGGAAAACAAACAGAAACCTAAAAGAAAGTTAGTGTGCCATCTAGTGGCCAGTTTCTTACAAAATAAACAAGTTCATTAAGTCCTAAAGAGTAATATATGTATCCGAGATCTGGTGAATGTTGTATTAAATTATGATTCAGGCATTACACCAGTAGAAAATAACTGAGCTATGAAATCTTGTTTTTCGTTCAGAATGGTCTTTAATGTTTTTAACGATTGTTCGCTGCCTCTTGCACTCACAAGAACTTTCTTCGTCTGTAAAATTTCCCTCAATTCCACGTTATCAGCGGAAGAATACTTCATCAAAGTTTCCTCAGCCAATTTCAGTGATTTTTCGTCGATTGGAGATCGCGCAAATACCTTGTTGTTTATATATAATGGTTTCATGTCCATTTTTTCATGCGCCATGCCAGACTCAAGGTACAAATTTTCGAATTCCCCCAAAACGGCAAATCTGTGATAGGTCACAACAGCTCGCTTGGAAAGAGTTTTATATTTATATACTTTGAAAGGTACGATTTCAAGTACCTCATACTGATTATAAAATCTTAACTTGACACAAAATCTCCAAAATTCAATGCACAAAGAAGCGGGGGAATACAGTTTTCCTTTTGGTACGTCACATCGTTTACCTTTTTTAATTATATATTGCGAAACTTCAGCAACATGAAGGAAAAGGTTTATAAAACTACTCTTGAACATAAGTCCTTCAACTCTTCGACCAGGTATTTCAATTATTTCTTCGTCCTCAGCCCATAATAACAACACGCGTAAAGCGCACTCGACAATGTTCGGATCACCACAAAGATAATTATAATAATTCCATTGATTCGATTCCAAGAAACTAGGTAACCATCGTTTAGAGTCCACGGATTTAATTTGCTGGTCCATTTTCGCAACAATTGGAGAAAACAGCGATTCTTGGATAGGCACCTTTTTAACTTTAATGTTTGCCAAGTAATCGGATACCGTCCATGGAAAGCTCAGGAATTTTCCATCACCATCACGATATGTTACAACATACCAAGCTGAAGCTTTGCGTAACATACCTAGGTAAGCTTCGTTGATGTTACTACACTCCTTGAATTCTTCTAAAAATTCCTCTCGCATACTTTTAGCTAGTCTCTTGATGCATCGCACAACAATTTTTTCAATATCTGCTTGGTCGTTTCTCTCCTTGAATCGGCAGTGCAGGTTTGTGAAGGCACCAGAAAACACTTCTGCTTCGTGTTGTATTCCGTAGTTTCTTAGAACAGTTTGAAGTAGCGTGTTGAACTTGTTCTTTGACTTGACAGCATCTTCTCTGTAGGTTTCCCATCCGGGAAATATTAAATCTTGGTCTACCTATTAAACGAAATAATGAATAAATTAACAGGAAGTACAACACTGATTGAGATTTATTTACTAATGAATTCACAATAACTTATAAATGTGGTAAATAATTCCTAAATCCATAAGAATTTCTTTTTGCTTAACGTCATTTTCATTGAAAAGAAAAGCAAAATCGTTAAAAAAAATTATGGGATGAGTTTTAAAAAAAAGCACAACTAACCCATTACGTACAATTACCTACTAAGTGCCCATGATTTGCAGCTCACGCGATAATAAGGTAAGTTTTTGGAAAAGGGCAAGAAATGATATAATTTGAAGCGCAGTTGAACTTTTATTTTTTTAACTGTAAAATTGCAACTTTTAAAGCATATACACTGATTGTCTAAACTATTATGACCACCTGATAGTTTTATGCAAAATGAGCTATTGCATCACTTTGATGCGGCTGGAGAGCGAGATAGCTACAAAAAGGGAATGTAAGGCATGTGAACCATCAATAGCACTGTGTTACGCGAGGAGATTGCCTCAACCGAGATAGACCAATGCGCAGTATATAATAAACATATGAATTATTAATCCGCAATTTATTCTTTTTGTTGTCATTTACCAAAAATCCGATCAACATTATTTCTACGAGCTCGTAATACGAACCACGCAAATCCGCAAACACAAATTAAAGACAAAATATTAATAGCTTTATTGATTATTTCGAAGTAATATTTAACTTTAAATATTGACTATCTAACTTATGTTGTAGACAATTTTAATCTCTCTCTCGAGATCATTATTTTATATTCCTGAATTTGGATTAATGTCGAAAGACGAGAAATAAGACGTTACCAGATATAATATCTAAATTTACATTTATATTGAAAATTTTAAAAATATAACAAATTTAATTCTGGAGATATGAAAAAGTTGCCTACTTGATAACAAAATGTCATCGTTCATATTGATAAATTTACTGTCATGTTGAAATATATTTCCTAATATTTTAAAACTAATAAATTATGATCTTATTTAATCCTCTTCTCAGTAAATAAAAATTATTAATATAATTCTGCAATTTTTTAATTCGATAACCTTAACTTCAGTGCAGAAAAATCTATTTTTAGAGATTCTCTGCCTAATACATTAGCACAGAATTCGAAAACAGTTTAATGGTTGCTTATGTTTTGGATTCATTATTATTTCTCAACCTTTTTTTTCCGACAACATATTTGAATGCGTACGCCTACTAAGATAAAGAACCTTGGCAAATAATAGCCTATACAATTAATTCCTTAACTTCTCTTGGTAAAAACTATTCTTACGAATACATGCCACTTGCATTTTTGATTTCTTGGTGGACGGTGTTCTATGGGGCTGCAAGCCCTGACCTCAGGGCCATTTTAAAAATCTGCTATTCATATATGTATGTAATTCAAAAGTATATTAAAAATGAAGATTAATTTTCGTTTTGATAGAGCTCCATATTTGCAAAAATAAAAGAGTTTTATTTATCATATATAATTCTTGCTTAAAGACATTTATGATTTTTAATGCATAATTGTTTGCATATATCACTCGGGAATAAACTTAAACAACATCTTCAATAAAATGAAACTACCTTGATAATATCATACTTTCTGTTTACCTTAGTTAATTTTTTTTCAAATACAGATGATTACTTGTCAAATCTACGTAATCGCTAATTTCGTTATATGATTTACAAAATGTTTTTTGTTTTTGTGGAAAATTTTGACTTCTGTGAAAATAAAAGATAAATGATGTATAAGAATTGAGTTATTGAGCGAGAATCCTATTTTTTTTAAAAACAAAACTGGTGTACAAATGCTTACCTGTACATCGCGGTACGTAATGCTAGCATATTCATTCTCGGACTCGAAGTCTTTAACCACGCGAAACATTTTTCCGAGTGCCTTCTTTGATTTGTATGTCTCTTTGTGGTGCTTCTCCATAAAATCAGGAAAAACGCTCGGACGTTCTTCTTGATCTAAATTTTTACTCACACCAGTCTTGGCAAAATCGACAGCATATGAATTTTTTTTAGCTATATCGATGCAAATTTTGGAGAAAATATCAGTTTGGTCAGCATGAGCAAGGTGTGCATGAGCAATTGTTCCAATTTGATCATTTTTTATGTAATTGATTAAACACTCAATCATGTCATCCACCTGCAAAAAATCATTCGATAGAAACACTAATCTAAATTATACAAAATAAACTAATTTTTAAAAAAATAATGCTCATGTGGATTGTTAAAAAACACATGATTTTTTTTCTCGTCGGCAACAAAGAACTGAAAAATGAAATATTATTACGTGAGAGAGCAGTTAAAATATGAACGTTTAAGCATACGTGTTTACAAATTTCTGAATTAATATTCTTTTCTTGCGTGGGTAACGAAAAGCCGAAACAAACTGAAAAGGTGAATGCAGACAATTGATAGAAACAAAAAGACTGTAACAAATATGAACGTTTGAGCATAAGTGTTCTGAATTAATGTGTTCTGAATTAGTGTTCTGAACATGTACCACTCCCTAGTGTGTCATTCTGGCTCTTGTGCCATTAAACCTTAACCAACCAACCCTAGTGTGTCATACGTGTTCTGAATTAGTGTTCTGAACGTGTACCATTCCCTAGTGTTTCATACGTGTTCTGATGCGTGTTCTGAATTAATTTCTCACGTTGGTAACGAAAAGCCAAAACAAACTGAAAAGTTGGGCAGAAATGAAAAGGTGAATGTAGACAATTCATAGAAACAAACAGACTGAAAACTACATTTTTATTACAACTATGCATCTTAATATATGATTTTTTTTAAGAATAATTAAATAATTTTTAGTTTTAATGATGTTTCATAATTAAGGCAGGAGAGAGAAGCATTTTACCAGAAGGTATCAGCCAGCCACGTTTTTTGTTACCAACAACGTTAATTTCTTAACACTTTAATCCGATATCTGTACATAGTGCAGAAAAAAACGGGCCACTCTGAATAACTTTTGACCTGATGATCAGATCTTCACGTTCTAGAACTCAATTTTAGTGGCTCGAGGGGGCGACCTCAAATATGCTAAATAATAAGTGCAGAAGACACTTTAGGAAATCAAACTCAAAAAACGTACTTTCTCTCAATAAGCATACCTTTTCTTTTTTGACGAATTAGGATTTCTGAATACCAATATGTGGGGGTAGCCGCAATTTGGGAAATTGGTGCTAATAGTTTGGTCAGGAGAGCGCTCCGAATTTTGGACCCCTTATTTTCAATTAGTTTTTTTTTTTGACCAACAGGTGATGGATTAAAATTTATTGAAAAGGGATCATTTATATTTTAATTGTCTCAGTTTTCTAGCTAAGTCAAGGAGTAGGAAAATTAATTTAAAATTTTAAGTTTGTCACAAGAAATCAATAAACCAAGTTACACGGAGTGAACCCAGAGACAAAATCAAAACAAAAATACCATTGTGACAGCCCCAATGAGAAGCGAAGAAATAAATAATTCGGTTTCGGAACAAGAAGTTGCGCTATCACAAATTTCAAATGGTTTTAAAAGAAAAAAAAACTAACTTTCTTTTAATGTAAATAAAAAAGTTTTTTTTCCTTCAGTGAAAGTTAAAATACAGCAATCGAACAAAAATACTTGCGTTTGACAGGTCTAAGCCATTCCGGAAAACGCTTATAACCCTTATTTTTCCCGTGTCGTCGAAGAGACGGCCGTATCGATCATTTTTCATCTAGCAGTCTATGTCAGGGATGGCGAACCAAAGGCACGCGTGCCATTTATGGCACGAGACACAATATTTTGGACACTCCACCGATCACAATTGTTGTTACACTATGAAGCATATATAACAATTAAATTAAAATTCACAAAAAATAAACAAAATAATAATTAATTATTAATAAAAAAAATTAAAAATTTATGATAAAAAAAGATTTAATAGCCATAAAAAACAAGTTAACAATAAATAACTAACAAAAAAAAATTAACAGCC
Organism: Parasteatoda tepidariorum; assembly: GCF_043381705.1. Taxonomy (NCBI): domain Eukaryota; kingdom Metazoa; phylum Arthropoda; class Arachnida; order Araneae; family Theridiidae; genus Parasteatoda; species Parasteatoda tepidariorum. The sequence goes on along the minus strand of NC_092207.1, from coordinate 60,990,547 downwards.
CTGCTTAAACTAACATCTTACAACCTAATATAAGTTATTTGTCATCTAATCTGCAACAACAGAAGTCACACTGATGTTACTTGAAAGTTGAATTACGCGTATAACTGAGATATTGCAAAATGTTTTTTTTTTCTTTTTTCAATGTAAATAAAGAGTTTTGAGTTGATAGTGTTTAGTATTATTATTTCCCCAATAATCACGATTCAAATTATTTGACGGCACGTCTATGACCTCATTAAGCAATTTTTTAGAGAAAATGGCACGTTGGTGTATAAAGGTTCGCCACCCCTGGTCTATGTGATAGTTGACAGTGATCTAAAAACTAGTAATGTTGCTCAGGCATGATCAAACT
>NC_092207.1:60968039-60989695 GCF_043381705.1 Parasteatoda tepidariorum | reverse complement strand
CATACAAGTAATCGATTACTAGTAATCGAATTTACTAGTAATTTCGGTTATAATTAACCATGATCTCTGATTGCATGTAGTGAAAACAAGGGACGACCGAACATAATCATGGTTACAAAATATTAGATTTGCGTGATGGCAACTTATCAAAAGATGTAATTATAATCATGAAAAATTATAACTTGAATGCATGTAATTATCAGGGCTCAGGGGAGAAAGCGCTGGCCTCCCAATGAGTTAATCCGAGTTCGAATCTTAGCGATGGCTTTTGGAAATACATTCCGTACTACACGGCTCGCACCGACCACAGCGCTGACGTAAAATATCATCAGTGATAGACGGATCATGAGTTAGTGCCTCTTTGCTGTCAGGCTAACCTTGGGAGGTTTTCCTTCTCATATAACGCAAATACGGGTTAGTTCCAACAAAAAAGTCCTCCACGAAGGTAAATTTCTCCCAATACTTGATCCAAGAGTTCCCTTGTCTTCTGGATTAGGTTCATAAGTACAAGTCTACCGAGTTAAACATTACTAATCGTATACTCAAAAATTAGGACGGCTGTTCAATGGCGGTTATAAAACAAAATATATTATAGTAAAAAATAATTAGACTAAATTTATTTTAGGAAATTAGCAAAATTTTGTTTTTATTTTTAATGTTAAGGTGCAATATTAATTTTTTAAAAATTGAGATAGATGTGGAAAAAAATAATATGTTTTGTTTGTAGAATATATTGTTTTTATTGATTAAAATTTTTTTCAATGTGTTACTTTTAAGTTCTTTTTTTACATAGTGTACTAAATAGCGAATATAGGGTAACCAAAAAAAACCTTGTATAAGTATTGTTTTATATATTTTCATTGAACCAATGGAAATAATTCCAAACGATTATACATCAATAGTGTTTTTATATTTATTTACTTTTTATTATAAAGCAATTTTATACTGTATTTTATCTAAACAGTGCTCTTTATAAAATTCATTGAACATATTTTCCTTAAACTAATATCGAAATTCAAAAACTTAATTAATTCTACTTATTTTGAGTTAGCATTATTATTTTAAGAGATATTCAGTATTCAAAAATAATTGTTATAAGAGCAAAATTGTCAAATTTCTTGCTGCATACTTAATATAGATAGAAAAATTTTAAATTTTATTCTTTTTTCTCATTCGAAATCAAAATATTTAAAGAATTCTAATTTAACAACATGTTTTTATTAGTTTAGATTAGTTAAAAGTTTTTGTTTTCACAATTGGAAACCTGTACCTGTAAAGTACAGAACAAAAAAAAATAATAATAATAAAACAAAAGTTTCGTTTTCCTTCTTTCTAATAAACACACATGAATAAAATCGTTTTATATGCTATATTTATTTATCATTTAACATGTTCCTCATACATTCCTTAGGTTTTTGCCAGCTTTTTAGGGTAAAAGGAACAACAGTTTTGGAAACATCATCACGTGAATACAAATAAACTATTGACATTGTGACTACTACATAATTCGAATTTTGAATCAAAAATCAACTATTTACCAACAAACAGTAAAATTAAATGCTAATGGAACTTCTTAAAAGAACATTTATCTTAATTAAAGTATGTTATAAAAGGTTAAAATGAAATCAATAAAATTAGCATCACTGTAATAATTGTAATGATTTGTTGACTAACATGTTAGCGATTGTAAGAAAATGTGTGATTGGTATACTTTGCTGAAAGAAAATAATCAATTTCAGTGGATGAGAGTACAAAAGCTTTTAGAAAACGAGTGAAAAATAAATTCTATTGTTATTAAATTATAATCCACTAGTTTTTATAGAATTTTATAAAGCAGACACGTGATTGCTGGAAGAAGAAAATATTTTAACTTCTTTTCTTGCAATTTTTGTTAGCACTTCATTTCTCTTGTTTTTGTGCATAGAAGATAAATAAGACTCATATTTATGCACAAAATTAACATTTATAAAATTTGAAGAAGAAAAAATTATCTAATACTTTTTTCCTATCAGCACATAAAAAAATATATGTATTAAAAAATTACATATTCATTTTTTGCTCTTTGAGAAAGTCAATGCATCAAAGGAGAAAAAAAATGTGAATCCTGTTTAAAAATCTTGAAATCCACGGCAATAACTAGAAAAAGTTCATTTATAAAAAAAAAAAAATATTTCTGACGAACACCACACAAATTGGACACGTCAAAAAAGGACTAATAATAGTAGATATCCACAAAGTCAACCGTCATCTATGAAAAGGTACCCCAACATAGAATTGAGTTAACATGTCTTATATACTAAGAAATGGGAACTGTATTTTCGTAATGGTCTTGTAGTACTCTCCCACCAGAATTATATCTGTGATAGAATTCGATGAACGGATAAAACTAGTTGATGCATTGCTGTTCTGTGAGGAGCCGGGATAGCTGTATTAAGATCATCGTACTTTTTGAGTGCTGGTCGTGAAAGCTGTATTAAATTCACGATCATAGGCGCTCCTGTGTTGCCTTTAAGCAGTCGAGTGAATACGTTGTGTGCGATCGAGACTGAGAAGCAACAGCGTGAGGAGGTGGATAATGTCGCAGTCACATGTAGCAAGTCAACTGTTCAATGTAGGCAATTCATCGAAATACGAGTGTTCAAATCGAAGTAGGAGTTTCTCTCAAGGTAGGCGTGTTCACATAACGTTCGAAGGCCACCAATGTGGGGCAAGACCGTTAGACAATGCTAGCCTTCATCTATCAAACGGTACCTCAAGATTGAATCAGGTTAGCATGTCTTATATACTAAAGAATTGGAATTGTATTTTTGTAGTGGTAGATACACTATAATTTGTATCGAGATTTTTTAAAAATAAGCGAAAATCGGTACTGATAACTGCCGAAAAATTCCAATCGCGTCAAATAGTTAATTCACGCGTACTATTTGATTTTTAAAGATCATAATAATATGTGAATTTTAAAAAATCACGTGAAAAGAGCCACCAATAACTGGCAACAAAAAAAAATATATCAATAGATTTAGTGCAGCGTCAAAAAAGCAATAACTCAAATGTGTGATTCGCATTTCTCATTTCTTAATAACATCATATTAAAATATCAGTAAAAATTAACTATGAAAAAGTCGATCGAAAAAAACAGCGGTAACGTTGCGTCAAAAAATGTCTAAGAAATGCCTGAAGTGAAATTTTATGTGTAATAATAATGCATAAAAAATATAAGAATATAAAAAATAATGGCCAATAAAACGATCAAAAGACATGGATTTACGATGGTATCGACGCAAATCGAGCACATCAAAAAGTGATTACTCAAATGCCCGATTCAAATTTTGCTTGTCGCTGGCCAGGTGGCCAAGCGGTTAGTGTGCCTGACTGTGAAGCCAATAGCTGCGGTTTCGAATCCCGCTATGGGCATGGATGTTTCTCTCTATATGATGTCCTCTATTGTGTGTGATATGTGAATGTGGTCCACCCTATGAACGTGTATTTGTGGCAGTGTGGCGTGGGTATAATGTTGTTCGACTCCGTGACTTAAGTTCACAGGTGCCCACTGGGTAACGTTAAATGCAACACTTCAGTTCATTCAACACGAAACGTTCAGTACCTGCCGTTATTTAAAAAAAAAAAAAAAAAATTGCATGTCGCAATAACATCGGAATTTTAAAATCCATGAAAAAAATCAATTTCATTGCAATTAAGAGAAGAAAAAAAGTTCGAGGAACAAATTTACCATGTTATGGNTACCTGCCGTTATTTCAGAAAAAAAAATTGCATGTCGCAATGACATCGGAATTTTAAAAACCATGAAAAAATCAATTTCATTGCAATTAAGAGAAGAAAAAAAGTTCGAGGAACAAATTTACCATGCTATGGAGCGCACCGAAAAGTGATAATTGAAATGTGCAATTCGAAATCTTCATGTCTTAATCTATGTATATAAAAATTAATGTCTATGTAAGGGTGTCCTTTATAAACTCCAAAACCATCCAACCGAAATCGATGAAACTTATCATACAGATAGTTTGAAGCACGAGGAAAGTAACAAGTCACAGTTGGTATTTAGAACATTTTACCGCAAACCGTTTGAACGGGATGAGCGAAAAACGAAGTGGAATTTGCTGATTGGTTAAACGATAGTCATTGTTTTAATCTTAACAATAGACAATTCAGTTTTTCACATATTTTAAAAATAACATCAGTGATATTTCTAGCTTTTAACTCTAGTTGATAAAAAAAATAGTTTATTGCACGTAGTTAAATATTGAATTATTTTATCTTCGCTATGTCCGAGGTCTACGTCACCAAATTTATTGTTTTATAGTTGTCTGATACCACGCAATTTTTTCTTATTTATATCTCTTTTAAAACGTTTCAGAGAAACTATTTATTTAAAATCAAGAAAAATATTTATGCATTTTACGGCAGAATTAATCAGAATGTTGTATTTATTTGCTTAAGTGAAACACAAAAAATCGCCATATTATTCACGCCAATGAAGCTAAATTAATTTAGACAATATATGCATATTAAAATAAAAGAAATCAGCTGTGTACTAGAAAGCAAAAGTAATGGAGTTAAGAAATTTATTTGTCTAGAAGAACCGTAAGAAATCATTATACTGTCAATTACGACAATGATTTTTAATTAATGTTGGTAATATGTTAAACTGACATAAAAAAACTTATATACTAAAAAGCAAAAATAATAGAGAAAAGGTACTTGTTCATTTTCGGGAGCCTTAAAAATCGCCATATTATTACTAACACTAATGCTTTAATATTAATAATATGTATTAATTAATATAAAATAAAATAAGCTATGTGCTAAAAAGCAAAGTTAAAGAAGAAAAGGTTAATAAAAAATTTGTTTAGGAAAACCGTAAAAAATCGTCATTTATAGATGACGCTTAATTATTGTGCACTATTGATAGTCATATTATGTACTACTGGAATTATACCGATTAGTGCAGTTTTGATAATAATTCTACAACGGGTTTTCCGTGGTTTCAGAAAATATTTTTTCAATGGTAGCAAAAATAGTTTATTAATATTTTAATGAATGAGAACTAAAAGAAATTTGTTCTTCCACTACGAAATATTTTAATAGTAAATTAAAGGTTAGATGGAGAAATGACCAAGGTCAAAAATCCTCCAAATTTTAATAAGAATTCAATTTTTTAAAATAAAAAAATATCCGCTTTAGTTGGCTGTCACTGACAAATATATTTTTCACAAAACTTCAATGTTGAAGGGCTTCGTTATAAGTATCAGATATGATAATATAGGTATAAAATATTATAATGATACATTTGATGATGATAAAAACTGAAACAATACTAAGCAGTTTAAATATCGATATTTTAGAAAGAAGTGTTTTTTGGCCCCTCGAAAGGCATATATGTTCCGGAGAAAATTACTTGATAGTGGTAAATTTTGAATGTTTTGGTTTGGCCGCGAGTAATAGCTTCATGCCAAGTGATGCTAAATACATTTTATCTTTATTCTAATGGGATAAAATACAAAAAAACAAGTTTTACTTAATTCAATAACGTAAAAGCCACCGAAAAAGGCAAGAAATAATATTAAATAAATTTTTTAAAATTATTATAGCTATATTAATTGAAAAACTTGGTGGAAGAAGCATGTACGTGACATTTTTAGAATGAAAAAAAAAGTTGTATCCGAACTATTTTATTACCAATTTAGTGGAAGGCGGGACGAATAGTTCTTTGCTTTACTGTTCCTAATTTTAAATAAAAACCAATTACCTAAAAAATAAAACACTTGTTTTTAAAAATCATGCTGGCGTACTAAATTTTTTGTGATTAGTTATGTTAAAGATTTAAAAGAAGGCAAAAGCAGTGATTCATTAATTCCCCTAAAAATGTCACTTACCTGGTTCTTCCATCGAGCTCTTTAATTCTGTCGGTTCATGCTTTTCAGTTATGAGTATGATTTCGTAGTGATTCTCTACTCTGATTAATTGATTCTTAACTTATTTTTTTATTCACCATGTGCGAAGAGCGAGTATTCTGTTTGTATCATATAAAAATAAATTCTATATAATTGTAGTCAGATAAAGGGGGCAAATAAATAACATTGATTAAGTAATTCTTCTGTTACACATCGAAATATGTAATGAAATTGCTACTCATTAAAATATATGTTTTAAAAAATAAAAAAAAAATTTTTTTAGCACACAATTTTTTAAATGCTTGAATTTTCGGAATTACTTTTTAGATTATCAATTTTCTACCTTTGTGTTCGTCTCTGTAGTTCATTAATTCGAGCCAAAGTTAGGAATTTTTTTGTCCGTCTCATGTTTTCTAAGTTACACGTTTCTCTGATTTGAGTAAAAAGTGTCGGTATCGTGCATAAATGAGAATTTAGGAAAGAAAAAAAAAAGAGGACGCTTGCAAGGGTGGAAAAAATGTCTCGTTGTCGAGATTTTGCGTAAGTAACTAAGTTCAAATTTTAGATTAGAGGACTTCAAGAGCATTTTGTCAGAATATTAATTATTAATTCGCGGAAATCCTCTAAACAATGGTCTTGAAATTCACGGAATTCCGAGAATTAACTGATTAATCACATGAACGATCTAGTTAAAAATACTAAAACATTTGGAATCATTTTGTCCAAAAAAAAAAAATCTCCGAAGCATTGAAACAAATGGATAAATGGATTCAGTCCACTGACTGGAAGAAAACAAAACCATACAAATAGAAGCACCTAAGCCATTCTTCCACCTCCACCACCCACATTCTTTGCCTTCTCTAGACCGCATAGTCCCATAGTCTCCATAAGGGGTCAAACGGTTCTCTGTTCATTTAGCAACCATGGGAGAGTTTCATATGATATTCTAGTTCAACAAGGATATAATGGACCAAATTCTGATGCAAGCGAAGTATTACTAAGTTGATGGTATTTCAACTGTTAGGCAATAAATTTTCGTCCAAAACTGGGTAACGGACGCTAAAAAGTAATTTAAATTATGAAAATTAGTAAATTACTTAACTTAGTAAAGATAACAAAATCAAAGAAAAAAATTCCAGCTTTTCATAAAAATTCTCTGATTTTTCCAGGTATTTAACCAAATTTCCCTGATTTTTCCAGATTTTTTCTAGTATAAAAAATTCTCTGATAATTCCAGGTGGGTGGCCACCCTGATTAAATATGAAGTATAACTTTTAGTTTGTTAGCTTTCTTTTCTTAGTAATGTATTCCAATGATCAGGTTTTGATATACTTACTTTACCCTTAAGGTAAAATGGGTAAGTTCTAAAATTAGAATATAATTCCTCAGAACATATGTAAAGATTGTTTTAGAAATAAAAGTGTTCTTCAATTTATGTATCATATTAAAAAAAATACTAAAAAATATTTTTGTATTCATAAATTAAAGAGTTGATGTGTTCATGGTTCATGGTTATCAAAATCAGGTTTCACTTCGGATGCAGGGCTAGATACAATTTGTAATAGTTTTTGGTTTTTTTGAAATATAATTGAGAGTGTAAAAATGAATGCCTATAGTGGTAATTTAAAATGTTTTTACTATTTAATTGCAGACAGACATGTATTTTTATTCAATTAAGCTATTTTAAGGATACTTTTTTGTTTTCCATTTAAAAAAACTGCCATATAAAAGACAGAAATTTTCGTGAAATAGCTCACTAAGTACCATTCATGCTATCTATATATATATTTCTCANTTGTATAATCATATTCTATCAGAAGCATGCTTTTATAAAACTCCACATTCTCTGAATAAAATGTATTTTATTCAATAAAATGTTTTATTCAAATTTCTTTACTAAATTGCAAATAGAATTTTAGACGACTAAAGAAGAAACATCATCACTGTTTTTTTTTTTTTTGTAATTATTGCCCATGTACACAAAAGCGCAAAACAAGAAAATTTTTAGTAATGGTTTTAAATCATAATGTGTTTATTAATAAAATGTGTTCCTTTAGGGTAATATAAAAATAAAAGTAACAGAAAGATGTTTTAGCAATGAAAAGTAAAAATTCTTGATATTTCTCCAAAATTGTTATTAATCCATTTTCTAGAAAAAAAATATAACATTTTTAATTAAATTTTATTTAAAAGGTTTTCTAATATTTACTATTGATTCATGAAAAAAAAAGAACAATTGTCTTTAGGTGTTTTTGAGCCATTTAATTCAGGGGACGATAATTACATTTTCCCATGCAAATACAATTTAAAAATGTCACTTTATTTTTATTTTTAAAGAAAATGCTTCATTGATTGTTGTTCATTTCTAGCATACACAATATATATGTGAAATAAAGAGAAAATAACGAGGAAAATAATAAGTTTTACTTACTGTGCATAAGCTGCAAGTATATAGAACTCATAAAATAAGTTAAAAATATAAAGAAATCATGGAAGAAATATAATAGATTAATGAAAAGTGAAGAAGAAAAATTATTAAAAATAATATATTTAAAAAACATTTATATGAAAAAAATACACACACATACATAAATAATATTATAGGAAAGAGTATTATTAAAATGATTACCTCAACGTATCTTTAGAACAACTAAGAAGTCCTTCTCACTTTAGCGGAGAAATGGAACTAGGCTGTCAGTTTTATTTCCACTGTCTAGTATGATGTATACATTGATAACGGAACCACGTGAGGAATATTTTATCATTTAACATTATAAAAGTTCTCTTTTATTCCACCCTGATAGGAGTTAGAATAAATATCACATTTTATAAAATCGAAATTAAAATAATGGGGAAATTTCCCATTCTATGAATCTACATATCAGACGATAAATATTTCATTTAGAATGTGTTAAGAGCTTGCGCAGACTTTCAGCGCATGACGTCACTTAAAGTTTCGGTTTGCTTAATTTTTTTTTAGACATCGCTTTGTTTTCGATCATGATAACTCTATCATGCTTTCTTTTTTTTTTATCAAGCAATAAAGCTAATAAACATTTTGCTCTGTTATTAATCTTAATTCACTGCAAAAATTGATAGCTTTAAACCTGGATATTTAGATTAATTTTATAAATATCTTTATTTTAGATTTGTTTTTTTCATTCAAGGGGAGAAGGTGATCAATTATAACTCGTGATTTCCCTTTCCTTAAGATAGGGATTATCTTTCCTACATTAAACTTGATTATTTACACTATTGTTATTTGAAAAACAAGTATAAATTCTGATAATATTGTTCCGCACTTAACGTTTAAACACTTTTCATGACATTTAAACACTTAGAAAAAGAAAATTTTAAAATTGTACGGATTGTCAAAATGCCGTGAGATACGCTGAAAATAAAGTTTTTATTAAAATTTATTATGATAGCCAGTTGATTACAAAAAAATCAACAAATAAAATATGAATTAAGATAATAATGGTTTAAAAAATTGCTGGGAATTTTAAAAAAATATTTTATTTTTCATAGTGTCATAATTCGAACGTTGAACATTAATCGCGCATTTGATTACTGGCTTTTAATGTGACAATTTCAATATTTTTCTTTCGATTTTTCTGTAGTTTTTGCCAGTGCTACTGATTGCCACTTGTTTTTTTTTTCTTTTTTTAGTTTTTTTAAAATTCCGGTATTTGTCAGTTGGTAATATTTCGACTTGTGAAAATCAAATCGCGCTTTGAAAGCAACACTTTTTGACGCACTCCATTTACGCTAATCGTATCGTAAATCCCTATGGTGTTTCGATTGTAATTTCGGCGGTTATTGGTATTTACTTTCTCGCAGTTTTTAAATACCCCGATATATTTCAGAAAATATGAGAAATTTGAATTTTGAGTATTTACTTTTTGACGCACTAATTCTATCATTTGTTTCCTTTTCTTTCCATACTTTGGTTGTCATTGCTTATGATTTCCACATAGTTTTTAAAATCCGATATTTTTAATATGATATTATTTATTACAACAACCGAATCTCGAAACGAAAGCATTTTTATAACCTTTTTTTTTAAGTCCGATTCGCGTGATTTCGTCGTTCATCTTTTTTTTTTCAGGAGTTACTGTCAAAGTTTTAACGATTTTTAATTATTTTTGCTTAATGTAATGATGATTTACAAAATTCAAAAAATGAAATAACTAGTGCATTTTTCCGTCACAAAAATTCAAAAATATCATCAAAAATACTAGAATAAAAAACATATTACATTTACGATTTTAAAGAAAAATTACATACAGTTTTTTTTTATGCGAGTATTTTTTTTTCTTTCGTAAACACAGCGCACTTCTGTTACTTTAGTTAAATAATTATTATTAAAAGTTACTTGCAGAAAATTATTAGTGCTAGGGAAAGCCCTTAAAAACCTTGCCTCAGAGGAAACAATATGAATTTTATTGGAAAAACATTCTGATAAAATAAATGAAATATTAAAAAAAAATTCAGATGCCAAAATTTTTTTGATGCGATCACCAGTTTTTGAATTAATTTATGTCTAAAGAGAAGATTATTTATTGCTCCTTGTTATTTACTTCAGCAAGAATTATTTGCGGAATTTTTTTTAACAGTTTTCGCAGTTGCGAAGTGATCTGCAAAGAGCTGCAAGATAGGCCAGCAGAGCCTTTCACATAATATACCGCAAGAGAGGTTTAAAAACTAAGGTATTAAAACAATACTAAGTGGAAAAAGGTGGAGAGAAGCGAGCTCAAAGGAACTGCGTCAGAAGTTTCGGGGGTTAGCGAGCGATAATAGTCCTAATCGCATGGAATTTAATGCCAGTCCCCTAAAAAATCAAATCGTCATTATTTGGATATTTGCATTTTAAAATAGAGTAATAACTCTTTTTTGAAGTAATACTTCTTATGAGACTTCCAACAAGGTTGCGTTAAACGTTTAACGCTACATTTTTATTGGCCGGGAAATCACGTGGTAGGATCCAGTTTTCCCACATTCAATTCCATATTGTGTTGGTTTTCACTAGCATAAAAATAATAAAAGTCATAAAAGTATTGTTTTTCTATAAATATTTTTTTAGTTTGATTGGATACACATATAATTTAATAGGATAGTATTTTTTATTTGCAAATTTAGTGGATAACAATTGTAAAAAATGAGTGAAAACAAATCCACGGACAATGCGATGGATTTAAGGTCATGTCAAGGTACGTCTCTTGTGAATATCAATTGATTGTTATGTTTTCTCTTTTGAAATTACATTATGACGCATTCACATACATTATTAATACAAATACATTTTCCATGGCGAGACGATGAGGCAACCACAAGCACTTCCACTGGTTCAAGAGGTCCACGAGGGAAAAATGCACTATATTACCGTTATTACAGAGCACGGAAGCGAGCGGAGCAGGAAAAAGAGTCGTTGAATAGAACTAGTGATCCTTCTACGACTGCTGATTCTTCTACAATTAACGTCGCAAGTTACGAAGTTTAACTTCTTCTGCGCGGAGGGACTCCACGCATTTTTTTTTACTTAGTTTGTGTATGAACTTCAAAAGTAATGTATATAAACATGAATTACCGAAATTAATGGTAGTTGACTTCCACTGGTGAATGTTGACAATCACATAGTCGCTTTGGTAGATGTCCGAAATATATACTAGGTCTAGGCAAGTGCCACTGCCCGGTATGTTTGCCCGTTACTCCCTTATATTCAAATTATATACAATTAGCACAAAATATTGGTTAGAAATACATATAAATATTTGAATCTACATGTGTACATAAAAATATTTAAATCTATATCCTGATTTTGTTCTAACGTAGACGGCACGTATTTTTCTATCTGATCCCTGATCTACTGCTATGATTCGACCTAAAAGTCAATTATTTATGGGCAGAAGTCTTTTTTGATTAAAACTATTTGCCAAACATAAAATCTTTTTTTCAGTAATCCATTTGAATCTGGTTAGTAAGGCATTTATATAATCAGGTTTCCATTTTTTTCATATAACCTCAGAAACCTAAGTTGCTTTTTTTCCAAAAACCTAAAAGATTTTCTTTTACATAAGTAAAAGTGGTTCAGTTATTGCTGTTACCAGCCGCGAATTGCCAAACCATACCATAGAAAGGGTTGGCGAAAATTTCTATTGGCGTTAAAGGAGCGCTCTCGCTAATCGCCAAATGTGCGCTTATGTTTTCGTTTTGTTTTCGGTATCGCGTAACATTCAACAAGCTAGATATGGATGCGACGTTTCTTAATATTAATGAAGCGGATCTTCCAAACAACAAACGTGTTCAAAAAACAAAAAAGATAAAAAAAATTATACATTATTACCTCCATAACCAATTCTATATTTTCATAACTTTCATTAAATGTATTTCGAATAGTGAACTTCTTTTCCTACTCACCCAGTTACTAAAATTAATTATTTCACAATAACTTTTAATCCTTAACAATGAAATGGTTATTACAATAAAATTTGTTTACTTAAAAGATTTAAATTTTTTTTTTATTGTTTAGCACAGACTTTGTTTCCAATTCTATATTCATTAATTAAACTTAATGGTTCTGCTCGATAACTATTTACAATGTTTTTAAAATGTTATTTAATTTTCAGTTTTTATGAAATTCTTTAAATATTTTTCGACGTAGAGATTATTTAACAATAATGCGAAAAGCTGAAATTTATAAATGTATAATACTTATAAATGTTTTAAGAGAATTTTTAGCAATTATTTTGTACTAATTATTTTAGTTGAAATGTTCATTATACACAGTTTTATAATAATTATCGTAAAATTCATTGAACAATTGAGTACTACATTTTAAAATGCAAGTAGAATTTAATAATTATTTCATTTTATAATTGTAAAACGGTTGATAAGTAACTTCGTCATATGTATGTCATAAGTATTATACGAGAATATAATGCGATTGCTTTATAATGAAAGAACAACGCTTTATGTTTCAAACTTTCTGTGGAAAAGAAAAAAAAAATTTTTTTTTCTTCCTCTCATTGGTGTAAGCAATTAGAGAGTTTTTTTATCTAATGAATATTAAGTCAATATTGTTCCCTTTTAAATTAAAATGTATTTCGCTCCGAAAAAAAAATTACTTGAATTCAAAAGGAAGATAAAACAAAGGAAAATTACAGACATGTGAAAAAAGGGGAAAAAGAAAAATAATAATAAAAAAATAAACTGCTGGGGGATAAAAAATAATAATAAAAAAAATCCGAAAAAAAAGAATAAAATTTTTTTTTAAAAAATCCGGGAAAAAAAAGATATAATCTCTTCATCAGCCCACACGATTATATTCGCAATGAGCTACCGGACCGGAAATGGACCTCCTGGAAACTGTTTCTTGTCAAGAAACTCAACCGGTTTTCTTTCCAAAAGTGTCTACTGCTCAGAATGCTCATTCTTAGAGGGAATTATTAATTTTTGAGGACTAAATACTATATTTCGCCGATGAATGTCTTAATTATTTTCTATTTCATAAGAGAAGATAACAAAATTTGTAAAAGATAAACGTTCCCGAACAATTTTCAAGATGATAATTAGAAGTGAAATATTCTGTTTCTTTAGTATGTGTTAACGAAAAGATACTTTTAGAGTTAACTAAGAAATTACGGCAAACTAAATATAATTCTGCCCTTATTATATGATAATTGTTACTATTTCTATGTTATATTACCTAGTATATATAACGTGGCCAATACCTTTTTTCGAAGTTCCAATCATTTCTTATTTTTAATTTTCTTTCGATGAACTTTTAATTCAACAGTATTGAATTTCATTCCGAACGATGGTTCTTTATACTATACACAGATGGCAGCACATTTGAAAGAATTTGTTACAGGCATGTATCATAAAGTAAACAATTTATTTATAATAAGAAATGCGAAAAGGAATAATAGGAAAAGTAAATAGAATAAAAACGTTTTGAAAAATATTTATGAAATATGCATTTATTTCTTCTTTCACTCATTTCGAAATTTTTTATTCTCATTCTTCCATTAAAATATATAATATAAAAGCTGTGGATTATAATTTTTTAAGTATTTCATACGTGAAATGATTTTACAAATCACGAAAAAAAGTTTTACACAAATCTATAAATTAATTTCTTGAAAACATATTTATTTAACTATCAGAGAAAACAGTCACTTTAATAATGTAACAAATAAAACAAAGAAATAAGCAAAGTAGTAACTTTAGTCATACTATTACAAATTTAATTGAAAACTAATGAAATTTTCTGAAAATTAAGTTAATTTTTAAGAGACCAATAGGTAAACGTTAATTTTTTGTCCGATAAAATTTGATTTTTTTCTGGTAGGGTAAACTAACCACCCAAGTAGCACAGGGATATTGTAACAGCTTTGGTCTACATCAGTGATTCTCAACCTTTTTGGGGGGCGGCACACTTTTAACGATTTCGAAATGTGACGGCACACAATGAAAAAAATTAGTTTAAAAGTTGTTTAATTAACTATAATACACTGTGTTAAATAGTTTGTGATAATAATTTTGAATGTGAAATATGTGAAATAAAATAATATGTATTACAAAAGCACGTTTATAAGGGATCAATTATTTCCTTCGACTAATTTTTAGTTAGTTAGTAACAGTTATTTTTTTTTGTTGCTAGCTATTAATTGTTAGCTTGTTTTCTTTAAGTATTAACTGTTATTTTTTGCGATTTCTTGTTAACTAGTTTTTTTGCTGATTATTAATTGTTAGCTTATTTTTTTGTTAGTTATCCTTTCTTAATTTGTTTTTAGAACAATTAATTGCATAGCGTATTTTAATGATTAGCTTTTATTTCCGTTTGAAAGTTAATATTTAGCCTGCTTTCCTTTGTTAATTAATAATTTTAATAATCATTAAATTTTCTACTTATTTCAAAATTTTTTAAAATTGTCAAAGACAATTTAAACACTTCCTTCTTATTTTAACTTATTTTAAGATAGTCAGAGACAAGAGAATCGCTGACAAAGATGTTCACGCAGTTAAAGCGGGGAAAAATTATAATATATATATATATATATACACTTTTCTTTAATTTAAACTTTACTCGTAATAAAAAAAAAAAGCATTATAATTTTTATTGTATCATTTCTAATATTTGGCGGCACATTTTAAGAATTTGGCGTCACACAAAAGTGCCGCGGCACATTGGTTGAGAATCACTGCTCTAATGGATTAAAGGAAAAATGTTTTTAAAAAATCATAGCATAAAAATATAATGTAAAATAAATCAAAAACAGCAAGGTGAAAATATCAATAACTATGCAAAGTATATAAAAAATAATAATATCTTTGTACATCTTTTTCTTCTGATGATAATTAAAAAAAATTATTATTCTCTTGCAACACTCGTATAATTTCAGCTACATCGCGGCACTTCTCTTCAGAATTTTCGTCATCAAGCCTATTTTCTGTTAGACAACCACTTTTTAAATGGTCCAAGTAGTCTTTGATTTTAAATCTGAATCTCTTCACAAAAATAGTATAAAAATAAATATATAGTAAAAAAACATTTCCGTCATACATCCGAAGTAAAACATGGTAATGTAAATTTCTGTCTCATAAATTTCTGTCTCTGTATATTTCTGTCTCACGGTTTTGAAAAGATTATTTANCCTAAGATGAAGGAGAATTAATGCACCTTGTTGAAGTGAGCGAATTCTCTGATCTTGGCAGGATGTTCTGTTTTTAATATATATAATTATACTAGCTGTACCCTGCGTGCGTTGCAACGCTTCCAGTTTAAATTTTAATTTTGTATTGAAGTGTGTAAATGTGATTTGCGATTATGATTAAATGCAAATTTTATTTAATGGTGGAAAAAACCAGTGATAGTCTCAGCAGTTAATTATCTAGGATATCATTAGTGCATTTTCAAACAGACATGTATAGTGATGCACTCGGACCATGAAACATATTTTGGATGATGATCTGAAATAAGGCTGGATCTATGGCGACATCAGGAATTTCTGCTGATATCTGATCAGTTTGGCATGGTGGGATTTTTTCAATAAGCCAAATCAAAATGTGTGCCTGTGGCAATCCTCTTTTTTGCCATTCAATAGAGTACATCCAAAACCGTGTCTCTCTAAAAACATGACGCTTCACAATGAAATCAAGTAAAAATTTTAATTTTTGTTTGAATACACGTGCTGTAATATCATGATGATCCGATGATGATTGCCCTGGTAACAAAAGCTCTTTAATTTCAACCCAAGCAGAATTGTATATAAATGCAATATATAAATCTGGGAACCCATATGCGCGAACATATGTTATCGCATCCTGTGAGTATTCATACATATGTGCCTTGAACTCCCTGCAAATGTAGTCGGCAATATAATCATTTTTCCCATATTATTAGGATTAACGTTACCATCATTAATTATTGCATCCCGTAAATGAATGTATTCTTCTGAACGTAATTTGGTTTGATTTAATTTAATATACAGTAGGCGTTCAGCTTCAATTTTCGCATACATATCGACAGTGTATTGATGAAATAATTGTCGACATTTTAAAATATGATTATCAGCGTTTTGGCAATCATTAATCTATATGCATAAAAACTCATTGCACTTGCTTTCTTATTGGTTTTCTCGCCTGTTTGCGAATTTTTCAATTTTATGTTAAAATAATATCCCTCCTATCCTCGCCAAAATAAAATAAGATATTGCAATGCATCATAGGATCGATACGTTTCTGAGAACTCTTTGAACGTCACCATTTCTGCGATGAAGAACTGTAACGCGGGAGGTAAATTCTTCGCCAACTATAACAATAGCCAATTCATCCAATGCGCCAACATTGGATGAAGTTGTTCCTTTGTGGTGGCCTAGAGGTGTTTTTTCAGCTCTAATAACAACTTTGTAAATATCGTATGGCATTTAGTCAAGGGCAATTCTGAACAGCCTAATTAACTGATTATGTTGATCGAAAAATTTTTGTAATGCGGTAACAATTTCTCTTTTAGTGCCATTGTTTACCTGACAACGTTGATTGACTTGATCATTTGTGTTATCCATGAATTAAATCTGTAGAAATTTATGATCTGCTCCAGGCAATAGAAGAAGTGATCCTGCACGATGATAAATTTGGCCTTGCACTTTGAACGTTGGCATGTAATTCTCGTTCACGATACGTGTAGCACCGAATGAAGTCATTTAGAAACACGAATTGTACCGGCATATATTCGCCAAAAAATGTTTCGATAGGTTTGTTTAACCTCATAAGAAGGTTGATAATGGCTCGGCAGGCGACGTAAAATCTTGTAGTTTCAGTGTGCCTCTAGAACAGCAAATTTCAGCTGTTTCATTTTTAAATTTGAGAGCATTACAAAACATACATAATTGATCTATTTCTCCTCCCTTGGGGGAAGACTAAGTTTGTTGTCGGATCATAGTGAAATGCACTGAGATTCAAATTAGAGTATTATCAGCGTCTGAATTGCGAAATGCGTTCTCGATCGGTTTTCATTCTTGCTTCCCGTTGCTTTGATGTTTCCGACGAACGGACTTGCGTAGTTGATTTGTCGACAGTCTTCTTTCCAGTTGCTCAGACGTTTCTAAGGAACGGGAAAAGCATTATGTTCTCGATTAGTTTCAAGTCTTTTTTTGCCGTTTCTCCGATGTTTATGAAACACGGGTAGTTCTCTTTTTGTGAGCTTGAGATGTCGATCGACTAAGAGCGATTTGCTTAGGTGGCATATTTTTGCAAATATTCCTTCTGACAAACAAAAAGAAATGTAAAAGTTGACAGTGGTCGCAAATTTACTAAACCGAAATGCCACATATATATTTTAAATAATAAAAAAAGCAATAAAAATGAGATGAATAAGAAATATGAAAATTATAGAATTTAAAACAAAAATCTATTTTTTAAATGAAAGAAATGAAATGGATGAATTCGAAAACTTTGCATAAATAAACAAACTAATAGTTTTCAAATGACAACTGTCACAGCAAGAGAAATCTTCGAAAACTATATTTAATTGTGCTAACCTAAAATTACATACTAAATATAAATATTTTTGAAAACGTGCAATTTGAATGAAATTTGCTTTTGTCATTATATTTATTAAACAGTTTTCACCATACTGAATCCGTGATACAACCAATAATTAAGAAATTTATTCTCGTTGATTTTATTTGCTTGTGCTCACCTGACATAAAGAAACGCGCGAATTAAAAATTAAAGTTTATGCAATTTACTTTTCCAAAAGAATAGAGTTAAAAGATAGAAAATATCACTCTTGTTACCTTCAAGATATTTGAAAATTGAATCGTTTATAGCAAAATTTAAAACAATGGCTAACTTTTAACCAATCAGAAAATTCCATTTCGATTTTCGCTGATAGCGCTGGAACGGCTTGTCGCGGAATGTTCTAATGTCAATAGAAACCTTCCTCGTGCTTTGAACTATCTGTATGCCAAGTTTAACTGATTTCCGTCGGATGGTTTAGGAGGAGTTTAGTGACATACACACGAACAGACGAAATATATATATAAAGATATTGCAAAAATTACATTGATTTCCTCCTTTTTCATGTCCAGGCTGCTTAACTATTTAATTATATCACATTATTCAATTCTCATATTCACAAACAGTGGCGAAATTTTATAGTAGGTTTGGAGGTGTTAAGCCTTCTGACATGCTTATGTTTATATTTTTTCACACCTGCAACTTGTACGTTCGATGAAAAATATTTTATAATACTTAAACTAATTAAAAATTTAAGAGCTGAGCGAGCTAACAAATAGATCATATTTGCATATTTTTTAATTATTAATTTGCCATGGTAGATTGAAATGTTTTTTTTTTTCGAAATTTTAAATTGATGATTTAGTATGTCTACTAGATTGATTTAATATGTCTACTGAAGATTTAATAAGATCTCTAATATTGCTGCTAGTAAGAAGTTTTTTTCTCAACCGTACAAGTTTGCAGCTATATATATATATATGTTTAATTATTATTATGTTTAATGTATTTAGTTAATATATATATAAATATACTGTTTAATTTACAAAAAAAAGAATTGAATCATGAAAATTTTATATGTCTACATCTTACTTACCGAACCGAATAGCTCATTAATCAAGTAATGAATAATTTCGGAAGGGGTTTTGATATGTGTATATATATTTGCCAAAATTACGCCAATTTCCTCTTTTTTTTTTAGTCCAAGTTTGTTAACTATTAAATTATATCACATTATTCAATTCTGATATTCCCAAAGATCTTGTTTACTTTTATTGGTTCTGTGCACTATAACAATTTGTCTGTTCCTCTCGGACTAAAAAAATGTCTAAAAGACTTGAAATATGACGAAAATTACCTTTATTTATTTTTTGACAGAAATTTACCAGTTATATTTTAATCATGCCTTTAAATAATAACTTTTTGACATGCTCAAATATACGCTGATAGTAGCGTAAATTGATGTATTTTCGTCAGTTATTGATGTTGATTTTAAATATCCCAATAAACAACCTGAAAAATTGGAATCTTGTATTTGGGTATTTACTTTCTAAGTCAATAATTGTGTTGAATTTTATCAGATATTGCTGCTGATTTCTCCATAGTTTTAAAATCTGATATTTTTTTTACGATATTTTTATACAACAGTCTAATCTAGAAACGAAACACTGATTTAAGGCGACCGATTCGTGTGAATTTGTCGTCAATCTTTTTTTCTTTTGCCAAGTACTACTACGTATTTAATGATTTGCAATAATTTTTATTGTGATGATTAGTTACAAAAGGTGAAGGAAATAATTTCTGTGTCCCCCCGCCTTCCAACAAAATACGAAAATGTTGCATGTAATGTTCTAATAAAAATTACACATTCAATTTAAAAAAGTTATATATAGTTTTTTAATTTTTTTTAAAAAACACAGCGCTTTTGTTAATTTAAATTAGCAGCATACATGTTTATTATTATGAAAGGTATCTTGCAGAAAGATATTAGTGCTAGAGAGTTTTGTCGCAGATAGCTCGAAAAAATTCTGCCTCAAGGATTCAGAGTATAACAGCTTTGGTTATACCTATCATTTCAATTAATGTTATTATATTGCCTTTTTAAATTTATTGTTGTGATTTTGTCGGAGAAAATAGTAACTTCGGTAAGTCATGACAACTTCTTGGAATTATTGATGGAAAGTCAGGGATTTGAAAATCTTAAATGTCGCAGATACCCCGTACATAATGAAAAGCAATCCATAGCTGAATATGTCCCAACTTTGTAACATATTTTAACTTATGTGATTCTTAAGTCAAATATGACTGTGATAAGTGTTTTGATGTTCTCTCCGAGGTACTTCTCCGCACACAATTTATACTTCGAATTTGTGATAATTGGATTTGTAAACATACAATCTGATACTGCAATGTTTAATATATTTATGCAAAGGCAATTGCTTTGAAAGCTTTTCATATACAGAGTAAAGAACTAATGCAAGAACTCTTTTAGTGAAAAGTGACTGAAGTCATAAATAATATATTATAAATATGAAAAATTTAGATAATTCCTTCCTTCAGCAATCCCATGCCCGTTTTACTTGTATGGTCTTAATTGATGATAAAATATGAGATACATTTTGTAATGGTTATTAAAATATTATATATTTTTTCTTCTTCTTTCAGATATGTTATTTTGAAACCATCTGTAAAGGCTATCTATGCTCTTTTACTTCAGCACCATCTTGGAATTGGCGATGACGTATTGTAAGTTAGAATGAAAAGGGAAACAGTGTTTTGAAAGCCTCTCAGCTGTTACAAACGCCATCTTGGGTAATTTAATAGACATAGAATTTTAAAATTTGTAATAAGACTTTACTTTTTCATTATCTTGCACTAAAATGGATCAGTTATTCCTTAAATTAATTACCCTGGTCCTTCCTGTTTTATTTTGCTTAGTTTGTAAACTAAACTCTAATACTTTTACATTTTACAGCATTGTATGTTTCAAAGTTCAAAAGTTAGTCACTCTTAAAGTTTTGTAATGTTTTTCATGGCGTCTTTTCTCAACTACTAGCTATCAGGGTTTGTTGATTTAAATCATAATTTAAAACATGATTTAAATCAAATGATTTTTTTTTTAAAAAATCATTGATTTTGAAAGTTAAACGGTGTTTTAAATTGATACTTTATTGTTTTCTTTTCTTAGTTTTAAAATTTATTTTAAATAAATTGCTGCATTAATTAATTTTAGTTATTGAAATTACTTTCTTTCTTGGTGTGTGTTAAATTCGAACACATTTGAAATTACATTTATAAAAATCTTTTTGATTCTTGAGATTGATTGGATCATTTAATGCTGTCTTAATATAGACTTGCATAGCTGTAGAAAGTAATTAATAAATCTGAATTTTTTCAACAAAAAAAATTCAAATAATGTTAATTAAAATTCTACCTTTTGAAAAAGCATGGAATTAAAATCTACATTATATTTTATTAGTGGAAAATGTATATTTCTAAAGCTTGAGGTTATATTAGAAGGAAATTACCCTAATATGTCAAAAATAGAAGGAAAAAAAGGGGGGCTGATGAATTCAGATGTTTTTTTCCTGATATAGTGTCATTCTTCCCTTTCAAAGTCTATTTGAGGCAGTAGAGTTATTAACTGGTAACTGGAATTTTTTTTTCATAATATGTTTATAGTATCTTTGACGTTATCAGATTTTCTATTAAGAAATTTTGTGG
>NC_092207.1:60910200-60966094 GCF_043381705.1 Parasteatoda tepidariorum | reverse complement strand
TTTTTAGCTCTGGATTAGAAGTCTATGTGACCAGGTAATCCAAAACATTGCTAGATGACTTCCTATTGTTTGGCAGTAAGCTATTGTAACCAATAAATCTCATGAAAAACTTTCAAATTCTTATTTTTAATCAATATATATGAAATGTTCCTTCACTGGTTGGTTTATCCTAGTTAGTTTCGATTTAAAAACTAGTATAATAAGTAATCTATCTACATGCAGTACTCTGGCACGAAATTTTGTATCTTAATTCATTAAAATATGATCATTATTTTAAAAGTTAACCTTTTTAAAAAATATTTAAGACAAATATTGAAACGTGTTAAAGGATATATCAGACATATTTATTATGAAAAAATGGTCTATGAATTATACATAATAAATATGACTGTTTTTAATTGAAAAAATTATATGTATAATAAATGAAAGAATATTTCAAAGCATTCACAATTCATATTTTCTTACTCTAATGAAAACA
The DNA here is from genome assembly GCF_043381705.1 of Parasteatoda tepidariorum. Taxonomy (NCBI): domain Eukaryota; kingdom Metazoa; phylum Arthropoda; class Arachnida; order Araneae; family Theridiidae; genus Parasteatoda; species Parasteatoda tepidariorum. Next base: position 60,965,616 of record NC_092207.1, on the reverse strand, counting down.
ATAAACCTTATAAAAAGAAAACAATACATAGTCAAAAATATTATCTTAAAATCACAAGCTCATTTCGTAAACTTATAATGTTATAAACTCATTCAGTTTCGTTTTACTCATGTTAATGTCACTCTATATTCAGCTAGCACACCACCAGGAAATTAGAGCGTTTCCGGATGGCATTCAATTGTGACAGTGGACGCGAATGGGTTAATGCCAGAATACACCTTTCATTTGAATTGAGTCTTAAAATTGGATTACTACAGTTAAAATCAAAATTATACCAAAACGGGAGTTCTCCGACTTTCTTTTATAAGCACGAAAGAAAGTTGAGATTTGCTTATTTTTGTTGTCAAGAGAGATGTCCAAAATATCGTTCGGTAATATTTTAATGGGTCCCGACCAGCATTTTGTAATGTAATTTAAAAATATCGGGAAAAAAGACCTTTTTTTTTACCAATATTTCTCATTTAGATTGTTTAAAATTTGGGTAGATATTACAACAAAAAAAAAGAAAAAGAAAGACAAGATTACGGATTTAAAGCAACGTTGTATAGGTTTTTGTTAATAAAAAAAATTGTTTCGTACAAAATAAAGAATGGAAGATAGTAGCATTCAAGTAAAAGAAAAGACAAAGTATTAAAATCATGTAAATAAAAAGAAATATTATCATGCTTTTAGTTGAGCGACATGGCTGCACATGAACATTTAGATATGTATAAAATAAACACGTTCATTAAGTCCTAAAGAGTAATGTATGTATCCGCGATCTGGTGAATGTTGTATTAAATTATGATTCAGGCATTACACCAGTAGAAAATAACTGAGCTATAAAAACTGGTTTTTTGTCCAGAATGGTCTTTAATGTTTTTAACGATTGTTCGGCGCCTCTTGCACTCACAAGAACTTTCTTCGTCTGTAAAATTTCCCTCAATTCCACGTTATCCGCGGAAGAATACTTCATCAAAGTTTTCTCAGCCAATTTCAGTGATTTTTCGTCGATTGGAGATCGCTTAAATACCTTGTTGTTTATATATAATGGTTTCATGTCCATCTTTTCATGCGCCATGCCAGACTCAAAGTACAAATTTTCGAATTCCCCCAAAACGGCAAATCTGTGATAGGTCACAACAGCTCGTTTGGAAAGAGTTTTATATTTATATACTTTGAAAGGTACGATTTGAAGTACCTCATACTGATTATAAAACCTTAACTTGACACAGAACCTCCAAAATTCAATGCATAAGGAAGCGGGGGAATACAGTTTTCCCTTTGGTATGTCACATCGTTTACCTTTTTTAATTATATATTGCGAAACTTCAGCAACATGAAGGAAAAGTTTTGTAAAACTACTCTTGAACATGAGTCCTTCCACTCTTCGACCAGGTATTTCAATTATTTCCTCGTCTTCAGCCCATGATACCAACACGCGTAAAGCGCACTCGACAATGTTGGGATCACCACAAAGATAATTATAACGATTCCATTCATTCGATTCCAAGAAACTTCGTTTAGAATCCACGGACTTAATTTGCTGGTCCATTTTCGCAACAATTGGAGAAAACAATGACTCTTGGGCAGGCACCTTTTTAACTTTAATGTTTGCCAAGTAGTCTGATACCGTCCACGGGAAACTCAGGATTTTTCTATCACCATCACGATATGTTACAACATACCAAGCTGAAGCTTTGTGTAACATACCAAGGTAAGCTTCGTTGATGTTACTATACTCCTTGAATTCTTCTAAAAATTCTTCTCGCATACTTTTAGCTAGTCTCTTGATGCATCGCACAACAATTTTTTCAATATCTGCTTTGTCTTTTCTCTCCTGGAATCGGCAATGCAGGTTTGTGAAGGCACCAGAAAATACTTCTGCTTCGTGTTGTATTCCGTAGTTTCTTAGTACAGTTTTGAGTAACGTGTTGAACTTGTTCCTTGACTTGACAGCATCTTCTCTGTAGGTTTCCCATCCGGGAAATATTAAATCTTGGTCTACCTATTCAACAAAATAATGAATAAATTAACAGGAAGTACAACACTGGTTGAGATTTATTTAGTAATGAATACAAAATAAATTATAAATGTGGTAAATAACTCCCAAATCCATAAGAATTTCTTTTTTGTTTAACACATTTTCATTGAAAAGAAAAGCAAAATTGTTAAAAAAAATTATAGGATGTGTTTAAAAAAAAAACACAACTAACGTATTATGTACAATTACCTACTAAGTGCCCATGATTTGCAGCTCACGCAATAATAAGGTAAGTTTTTGGAAAAGGGGAAGAAATGGTATAATTTGAAGCACAGTTGAACTTTTATTTTTTTAACTGTAAAATTGCAACTTTTAAAGCATATACACTGAGTGTCTAAACTATTATGACCACCTGATAGTTTTATGCAAAATGAGCTATTGCATCACTTTGTTGCCGCTGGAGAGCGAGATAGCTACGAAAAGGGAATGTAAGGCAAGTGAACTATCAATTGCACTGTGTTACGCGCGGAGATATGGGCTAAAAAAGTGACTTAACTTAGCTTGAACGCAGGATGATTGTAGGCGCTCGAAGCGTCGGAACAAATTTACCTTATTTCAATTAAAAAGAGTGAGGTATTTATTGAGGTGTATGAAGTCATTTATTTATAAAGCTTATTTTGAGGTTGTTTTAAATTCACTTCATATTAACCAGACTGATGTGGTGATTTCTAAAGTATAACAGCTTGTTTTTCTTTCACTTGTTACAAAAGAGGTATTTATGAGGTATAAAAAAAAAGTTACTTCTTAGTTGGTTTCATTGCGTCAACCGAGATAGACCAATGCGCAGTATATAATAAACATATTAATTATTAATCCGCAATTTATTCTTTTTGTTGTCATTTATCAAAAATCCGATCAACATTATTTCTACGAGCTCGTAATACGAACCACGCTAATCCGCAAACACAAATTAAAAACAAAATATAAATAGCTTTATTGATTATTTCAAAGTAATATTTGACTTTAAATATTGACTATCTAACTTATTTGTAGACAATTTTAATCTCTCTTGAGATCATTATTTTATATTCCTGAATTTGGATTAATGTCGAAAGACGAGAAATTAGACGTTACCAGATATAATATCTAAATTTACATTTATATTGAAAATTTTAAAAATATAACAAATTTAATTCAGGAGATATGAAAAAAGTTGCCTACTTGATAACAAAATGTCATCGTTCATATTGATAAATTTACTGTCATATTGAAATATATTTCCTAATATTTTAAAACTAATAAATTATGTTCTTATTTAATCCTTTTCTCAGTAAATAAAAATCATAAATATAATTCTGAAATTTTTTTAATTCAATAACCTTAACTTCAGTGCAGAAAAATCTATTTTTAGAGATTCTCTGCCTAATACATTAGCACAAAATTCGAAAACAGTTTAATGGTTGCTTATGTTTTGGATTCATTATTATTTCTCACGCTTTTTTTTCCGACAACATATTTGAATGCGTACGTCTACTAAGATAAAGAACCTTGGCAATTAATAGCCCATACAATTAATTCCTTAACTTCTCTTGGTAAAAACTATTCTTACGAATACATGTCACTTGCATTTTTGATTTCTTGGTGGACGGTGTTCTACGGGGCTGCAAGCCCTGACCTCAGGGCCATTTTAAAAATCTGCTATTCATATGTATGTAATTCAAAAGTATATTAAAAATGAAGATTACTTTTCGTTTTGATAGAGCTCCATATTTGCAAAAATAAAAGAGTTTTATTTTTCATAAATGATTCTTGCTTAAAGCCATTTATGACTTTTAATACATAATTGTTTGCATATATCACTCTAGAATAAACTTAATCAACATCTTCAATAAAATGAAACTACCTTGATAATATCATACTTTCTGTTTACCTTAGTTAATTTTTTTTTCAAATACAGATGATTACTTGTCAAATCTACGTAATCGCTCATTTCATTATATGATTAACAAAATGTTTTTTGTTTTTGCGGAAAATGTTGACTTCTGTGAAAATAAAAAATAAATGATGTATAAGAATTGAGTTATTGAGCGAGAAGCGAGAATTCTATTTTTTAAAAAACGAAACTGGTGTACAAATGCTTACCTGTACATCGCGGTACGTAATGCTAGCATATTCATTCTCGGACTCGAAGTCTTTAACCACACGAAACATTTTTCCGAGTGCTTTCTTTGATTTGTACGTCTCTTTGTAGTACTTCTCCATAAAATCAGGAAAAACGTTTGGACGTTCTTCTTGATCTAAATTTTTACTCACACCAGTCTTGGCAAAATCGACAGCATATGAATTTTTTTTAGCTATATCGATGCAAATTTCGGAGAAAATATTAGTTTGGTCAGCATGAGCAAGGTGTGCATGACCAATTGTTCCAACTTGATCATTTTTTATGTAATTGATTAAACATTCAATCATGTCATCCACCTGCAAAAAATCATTCGATAGAAACACTAATCTAAATTATACAAAATAAATACATTTTTTAAAAAAATAATGCTCATGTGGATTGTTAAAAAACACATGAATTTTTTTCTGCGTCGGCAACAAAGAACTGAAAAATGAAATATTATTACGTGAGTGAGCAGTTAAAATATGAACGTTTAAGCATACGTGTTTACAAATTTCTGAATTAATATTCCTTTCTTGCGTGGGTAACGAAAAGCCGAAACCCTAGTGCGTCATACGTGTTTTGAACGTGTACCATTCCCTGGTGCTTCATACGTGTTCTGAATTAATTTCTCACGTTGGTAACGAAAAGCCGAAACAAACTGAAAAGTTGGGCAGAAATGAAAAGGTGAATGCGGACAATTCATGGAAACAAACAGACTGTAACAAATATGAACGATTGAGCACACGTGTTCTGAATTAGTGTTCTGAACGTGTACCATTCTCTAGTGTTTCATACGTGTTCTGAATTAATTTCTCAAGTTGGTAACGAAAAGCCGAAACAAACTGAAAAGTTGGGCAGAAATGAAAAGGTGAATGCAGACAATTCATAGAAACAAACAGACTGTAACAAATATGAACGATTGAGCATACGTGTTCTGAATTAGTGTTCTAAACATGTACCATTCCCTAGTGTGTCATTCTGGCTCTTGTGCCATTAAACCTTAACCAACCAACCAACCCTAGTGTGTCATACGTGTTCTGAATTAGTGTTCTGAACGTGTACCATTCCCTTAGTGTTTCATACGTGTTCTGAATTAATTTCTCACGTTGGTAACGAAAAGCCAAAACAAACTGAAAAGTTGGGCAGAAATGAAAAGGTGAATGTGGACAATTCATAGAAACAAACAGACTGAAAACTACATTTTTATTACAACTATGCATATTAATGTATGATTTTTTTTAAAAATAATTAAATAATTCTTAGTTTTAATGATGTTTCATAATTAAGGCAGGAGAGAGAAGCATTATATCAGAAGGTATCAGCCAGCTACGCTTTTTTGTTACCAACACGTTAATTTCTTAACACTTTAATCCGATATCTGTACATTGTGCAGAAAAAAACGGGCCACTCTGAATAACTTTTGACCTAATGATCAGATCTTCACGTTCTAGAACTCAATTTTAGTGGCTCGAAGGGGTGACCTCAAATATGCTAAATAAGTGCAGAAGACACTTTAGGAAATCAAACTCAAAAAACGTACTGTCTCTCAATAAGCATACCTTTTCTTTTTTTTGACGAATTAGGATTTCTGAATACCAAAATGTGGGGGTAGCCGCAATTTGGGAAATTGGTGCAAATAGTTTGGTCGGGAGAGCGCTCCGAATTTTGGACCCCTTATTTTTAATTAGTTTTTTTTTTGACTAACAGGTGATCGATTTAAATTTATTGAAAAGGGATCATTTATATTTTAATTGTCTCAGTTTTCTAGCTAAGTCAAGGAGTAGGAAAATTAATTTAAAATGTTAAGTTTGTCACAAGAAATCAATGTACCAAGTTACACGGAGTGAACCCAGAGACAAAATCAAAACAAAAATACCATTGTGACCGCCCCAATGAGAAGTGAAGAAAGAAATAATTCGGTTTCGGAACAAGAAGTTGCGCTATCACAAATTTCAAATGGTTTTAAAAGCAAAAAGAAAAAAAAACGAACTTTCTTTTAATGTAAATAAAAAAGTTTTTTCTTCCTTCAGAGAAAGTTAAAATACAGCAATCGAACAGAAAATACTTGCGTTTGACAGGTCTAAGCCATTCCGGAAAACGCTTATAATCCTTATTTTTCCCGTGTCGTCGAGGAGACGACCGTATCGATCATTTTCCATCTAGCAGTCTATGTGATAGTTGACAGTGATCTAAAAATTAGTAATGTTGCTCAGGCATGATCAAACTGTCAAGTGATTTAAGTTCGTTTATTACTGAAGATTAATGTCAATTTTTCATTTCATTTTACAATATTCTAAAATTCATAAAAGACATAAATATTGGATTTAAGTACCCAATCGGAGAATAGTGTTAAGAGTTTGGTAATTGATGCTGTGTGATAGCGTTCTTGTCTAGATCATCACTACCGAGGGTGTGCGGTATTGGTCCTCGTTAAACTGTTCTACCGTAAAGTGCTCGACTTCGCGGGCAAGTAATCGGGCTACCGAAGCGGGGTTGCCATCCCCTCTGAGGAGGATCAAAATTGCGATGGCATGTCTACGGATCGATGGCATGTCAAAATTGCGACGGCATGTCCGACGGTCTGGGATGTTTCCCAGACCGTCGCCAATAGCCCATTGTGCAGCCCTAGTGCGACGTAAATGAACAACAACAACAAGATCATCACAGCTACTTAACTTCGGAATAGGGGGCATCACCCTGTAATTTCGCAATGGTCTCTAATTTTTATAACTTTTAAATTTGTAAATTAACTGTTATGTGTGTAACAAACAAATAATTTCTCGAGGGCCACGTCACGAACATTAATCACATAATGATCTTTTTCAACGATACTTATCGCAAACGATAATTATGGGTTTTTGTAATAAATAGGAATTTATTGGAGTTTTTTTTGTATGAATACTTTTTAAAGAAGGGTTATTTTTCAATAGATGGCACCACTATGATAAAATTTAAATGCAATCAAAATTATATTTTGGGAGAAATTTTTATTGATCCTTTTAAAATTGTATTTTTGGGGTAGATTGTGGATATAAATTGTATTAACATTTAAGGAGGTTTGGATTATCACTTTTATGGCGTATTAGTGGGGATGTAGCTGGTTTTTCTTATGGATTTTTTTTGTTCTGACGTCCACTGGATGCGGGATGACTTTTGAGCGAGTAAACAGGTCAGTATGGATTATTCCGCCTTGCTGAGAAAAGTATAAGAGGCGAGAAGAGTGGCTCAAAAAGTAGTACGACGGGAGTGCGGATCGTGCCCGATGGAATGTTGAGTTGAAACATCACCGCTGACAGGATCTATCATGGCTGTTAGAAGTATGTTCTGAGCCGGTATCATCGAGAATGAGTTTAGATTNGTCTAGTTTAAAGTAGCATTCATGTGATAGTTGACAGTGATCTAAAAATTAGTAATGTTGCTCAGGCATGATCAAACTGTCAAGTGATTTAAGTTCGTTTATTACTGAAGATTAATGTCATCTAGCAGCCTAGTTTAAAGTAGCATTCATGTGATAGTTGACAGTGATCTAAAAATTAGTAATGTTGCTCAGGCATGATCAAACTGTCAAGTGATTTAAGTTCGTTTATTACTGAAGATTAATGTCATCTAGCAGTCTAGTTTAAAGTAGCATTCATGTGATAGTTGACAGTGATCTAAAAATTAGTAATGTTGCTCAGGGATGATCAAACTGTCAAGTGATTTAAGTTCGTTTATTACTGAAGATTAATGTCATCTAGCAGTCTAGTTTAAAGTAGCATTCATGTGATTGTTGACAGTGATTTAAAAATTAGTAATGTTGCTCAGGGATGATCAAACTGTCAGGTGATTTAGGTTCGTTTACTAATGAAGATTAATGTCAATTTTTCATTTCATTTTACAATATTCTACAATTCATGAAAGACATAAATATTGGATTTAAGTACCCAATCGGAGAATAGTGTTAAGAGTTTGGTAATGGATGCTGTGTGATAGTGCTCTTACCTAGATCATCACTACCGAGGGTGTGCGGTATTGGTCCTCGTTAAACTGTTCTACCGTAAAGTGCTCGACTTCACGTGCAAGTCGTCGGGCTACCGAAGCGTGGGTGACATCCCCTCTGCGGAAGATCAAAATTGCGATGGCATGTCTTCGGATCATCCTCAGGGATGTTTCCCAGACCGTCGCCAATAGCCCATTGTGCAGCGCTAGTGCGACGTAAATGAAGAAATCAAATCAAATCTAGACGGTGCTATCTGCTCTGCAAATTGACAAAAACTTAACAAACCGGTCCTTTTATTACTCTCAAAGAGTAATTTTTTCGTTTTGTTTATTTATTGAGGAATAATTTTTTAAAATCAGGAGTTCATAAATTTTAAATATGTATATTCGCATATGGAATACGGCTATTGATAATAATCGTTGTTTGTTACGTTTAATAATCAGAGTACTCAAGAGATTGATAATCCGATTAAGATCAACCATTGTGTGACACAACAACAAGATCATCACTGCTACTTATCTTGAGGGCTACGTCAGGAATATTAATCACATAATAATCAATAGTTTCAACGATACTTATCGCAAACGATAATTATGGGTTTTACAATAAATACAATGTACAACATAATTATCGTTAACGTTAAATACGGATTATGATCGACAATACAGTTTTGACTCCATTTATTTAAAACTTTGACCACATGAATAATTGTAGACCAAGTTTCTGTCGCAAACACGATTTAAGGAAAATAGTTTGTTAAAGGTAAAAAAATGTCGATTTACATTTTTAGTTTATTCTCTTTTCTTTAATTTTATTCCTAAAATTAATATTAATAATTGAAATGCGCTTACAGTAATAACTGCCTTGTCTGGAATGGAAGCACTTGGAAAATGACCAGGCCGTTGATTGGCGGCATAAAAAATCAAATCTTTAAACCACAAAACAGCATACTCGTCTCCATCTAAATCAGAACCTGCAATAATAACAATTTGAATTACTTATTCATTGAAAATACATCTATGCCACAGATATGAATCATAAATTCAATTTTAAAACGGTTATAAAAATGAATGACTCATAATTCGATGAAAATAACTTCTGTGTCATCATCAATCATGGCATGGGTGGGCCTAAGACTTCTAAACCAGATNATAAACCTTTCTCTTATGCGGGTGCTGAGGACTTTGCCAAAGATTTACTTGGTAAATTGCATAGTACTTATGCATCAGCGAGGGAAAATCTAGAAAATTCTGCGGAAAATAGAAAGGCTCGTAGAGACAAAAACATCAAGCAATATAATTTCCAAGTAGGTGATGAGGTATACTGGTTCAACCCTGTGTTAAAGAAAAACCAGTGCAAGAAATTTTCTAAATTTAATGAGGGCCCTTTCAGAGTGATTGAAGTCATATATACGGATTATGATCGACAATTCAGTTTTGTCTCAATTTACTTAAAACTTTGGTCACATGAATAATTGTAGACCAACTTTCTGTTGCAAGCACGATTTAAGGAAAATAGTTTGTTAAAGTTAAAGGAATGTCGATTTACATTTTTAGTTTATTCTCTTTTCTTTAATTTATTCCTAAAATTAATATTAATAATTGAAATAAGCTTACAGTAATAACTGCCTTGTCTGGAATGGAAGCACTTGGAAAATCACCAGGCGGGTGATTGGGGGCATGAAAAATCAAATCTTTAAACCACAAAACAGCATACTCGTCCCCATCTAAGTCAGAACCTGCAATAATCACAACTTGAATTACTTATTCATTGAAAATACATCTATGCCACAGATATAAATCATGAATTCAATTTTAAAACGGTTATAAAATTGAATGACTTATAATTCGATGAAAATAACTTCTGTGTCATCATCAATCATGGCATGACAGATCAGGGTGGGCCTAAGACTTCTAAACCAGATGTTGATCTTTGCAAACTGATGATGTAAAGTTGTTAATAAGTCAAACATTAAGTTACTTAATATGTTATTAATAGACACAATTAGGAAATCATAACTAACATAGTAAATATATTTCATAACCAGGGGTCTGTTTAGAAGAAATTTGGGTTCGTTAACGGACCCTTCACAAAATGTCTTTTCATAAAAACGGACCCTTCACAAAATAATTTATCTTTTAATCGAACCCTTCACAAATTTGTTTATCTTCATTATTATTTTGTTAATCGAATAAACCCGTCCCAGGGCAGAAAACAAGAAAGGTGGATGTAAACGAATTAAGTTTTGTCTTCGGCAGACGATTCTTCCATTATCCATCCGAAATGAATATTCTGCGTTCAGCAGTACAGGCTAAATACCAAATATTTGTATGTTGCATCTCTAATTTAGAAGCAGCAATGGCTGTTTATTTTTGAAAATTTAATTTTTTTAATGATAATTTTACAGTGCCCAGCATAATCTTGTATCTATTTACAATTTAAAAACACCTTGAAAAAGTTTTTTGCAACAACCGGACCCTATTTGTACAAATTCATAAAAGCGGACCCTGGTTGAAAGAATGGGAGTAATTTTTTCACAATTTCACGAAAACCGGACCTTTCACAAAATGTCTGGACAGACACCTGATAACATAGTAAATATACTCCTAAATGATTTAGATCAACTAACTTCCCAACTTTGTTAATTCGAATCTGATGCTGAAGATACACACCGAAAAAGAGATGAGGAAAATCATTTTTTTCGGAAGAAAAAAAACCCATTACAGAGACGTGGATTACAGAGATGTGTGTGGTCATTTGAAAAAAATATCTAGTGTTTAAATAATTCTAAGGAAATAGCGTTAAAAAGATTAGATTCAGTTTGAAGAAAATTAAACAGCAATTTGGAACTCTGCAGTTGGTTTGGATGTGTTTCCTTCATTTGGGGCGTTGCAAGCTCTTGACCGCCTACACTTCCGGGTTACTGTTTTTAGTGTTTTGAAGCCATTTGGCTCACAACGTGATTATTGTATTTTGAGACTCTCTTGAGTTGCATTTCTTGTATACGTGTATTTGTTACCTGATTTATTATTTATGTTTCAAAGAAGAATCATCATTTGAAGACCAGTCATTTTAAGAAGTAAGAATCGTCATCTGAAATAAATAATCGTTATAAAACACTTCTTACCTTGTCAGCAATATACCAACTTCGAAATTTAAACCGAAATAATTTGTAAAAGAACTCGCAGCTCGAACAACACGCTATCACTAGTAACGTATGACAGTGCACGATTTGCAGGAAGAACAAACAGTAATAAACAAGTAAAAAGAGGCCAAATCAGATCTGCCAAAAAAGCGAGTTCTTTCTAAATATAGCAACTGCGTCACCTTTTATAGCATTGCATCTCTAAATTACTAAAACAAATTGTCACTTCAATCTCACCAGAATTGTTTAATATCTTATGAAATACAGCAAAGTTGAGATCAGAAATTATATAATTTATTTCTTTTATTATAAACAAAACTATCTGTTTGAAAATATCGCCTAGCAGAATAAGTTGTAGTAGCAAGCAGTTGTATACTTTCTAACCGGAAGTAAGGAAGATCGAGAGCTCGAGAGTGTTGTTTACATTTATATTGAAAACACCATCCATAAAGAATTTATGTTTGAAAAGAAAAAGTTAGCACACATGCAAGTGGTGGAGAAGGAGATAGATGAAGATACTTCATTTCCCACTTGAGTGTTTTTCCCTCCTTTGACGAAACTTAAAAAGAGTTATGTTTGACGCTAATACACAATCTAGTAGTGGCGAGTCGTTGAACTCAATACAGATGAATGGTGGCATCATACATTTATCTGCTTTATTGGTTGAGGTGCAAACGACGAAGGGAAGGAAGACCTCCTTTTTTCCAAAGGATACATTTTGACATCAAACCGTTCGATAGTACTGTTTGCTGATGGGTACTAAAACGTTTTCGCACAACTAGATGGACACTAAATTTCTGTACAAACATCAAGGGAATAGTGAAGTTTTTCACCAAAAATGTACAGTTTAAAAATGTGATAAACTAAATTCTTCTTTTAATTAATATTCGATGAAATAAAAAAAAAAGACTCACCAGACATTTCGGTAGGATGAGGTCTCCTTCCATTCTGAGGAAATACAATACAATCCACAATATGTCCCAGTCTTCGTGATACTTCAGCTCGATCAACAGCAGTGAACTTCCGCACATCTCCAGGCAAAACACACGGATTTTTGGTCACTAACACTTCACCTTTCATAAATACAGGAAGTAATATAAACAAACAAATATTTTCATATCAGAGTCAATCTGCAGCACTATCTTCCTTAATTCAAATTTGTCTGCATTGTAAAAATTAGGCCTAATCAAAATTTACAGACATTAAGTGGATAAAAATTTTAAAAATTTGTTCTTTTAGTTATATTTTCTTATACACTTTGGAATAATGGAATTCTTAAAAAGTGAGTTTTTGAAGATAAAGAATAATTTTTTAAATTCTTATCGTCTTTTTTAATTCTTCATTTTCCGAAATTCCAGTTAACTAAAGAATATTATTTGGATTTTTTTAAAGTCATCATTTGCCTTTTTCATATCTGTAGATTGGCAAACAAATTTTATCGAACCTGAAACAAAGAATAATTGAGTAAGTTTAGGAATTAAAAATTATTTCTTTGTTTTTCTTTTTCAATGACGATATAAGCTCGATTTTTAAAAATTTGAGATGAAAAAAATATTCTTCAGATGTTGGGGTATTTTTTTTCTGAAACGAAAAGTAATTTGCAGATGCTATGATAATCGTCAGCGCCGGATGTCGTGCAGGAGGATTTATTTCTGCTTCCTGGTCCAGTAATAATTAAGAATAAAAAATAAAAAATTAGGGATAATTTGGCAGTGATCGTTTGGCACAGAGTGTTAATTTTTTTTTGAAAAAAAAGAAGGATACACTCACAGGAATTATTTTGCTGACATTTATTTTTAATGAAGGGCCCAAGACATTTTCAGAACAACTGCGTCCCTCTTTTTCACTCACACCTTGAATGAATATAAGATTACATAAAACTGGAGAAAAAAATTACCTAGATTTTCATTATTAAAAAAAGGCAGTTTGAAAGAGAAAACAAAAAGGTTTTTGGAGCTGCTTTCCTAACTTTAGTACTATAAAGTCTCTCAGCTGAAGATCAAATGGAACAGGAACAACAAATTATTTTATTTACTGAGGTGTATTTCTCTGAGGTTTGTATGGATGAGGGGTTAACCGGGAACTGCAAGACACCTCCCCGATACCGTATTTCATTTTGAAGGTATGTTTAAAAACGATTAAATTAAAATTATTAAATCAATCTAAAATATAAAAAATCAACGCCCCCGTGTCCTCGGCGGGGCCCCGGTAAAATTATCGAACTTTGACTGGTCTGTGGCGATCAAAAAAGTTGGTCTCTTTTTCAGAAAGGCAGCTTGCAACACCTCCAGCACAGAATTCCAAAAAGAAAACATTTTAAATCCTAGCAGATCGATTTCGCGCATTCTGATTTTTCTGTTTAAATAGCGTCATGAATAGGAGCCTTAAAAAAGTTGCATATTTACGATTTTCCACGTAATTGCCGAATATTACGTTTCCTTCACGCTTATTATAAGTGGGTTCGACAGATATCTAATGATTCAATAAATTTTTTTAATGACTATCCCAGAGATTTAGAAGGTGAGAAATCCGTTCCAAAAAGTTTTGCTTAGTCAGAGAAAATGCGTTTGTGTTTGATTTAGGGACTTAAATTTAACAGTCACACTTTGAACCGATATGATGCCTGTCCCTCGAACCATTAAGTTCGAGTTTTGTGCACTTGGTAGTGCACAAAAATCCGTTTCTTATTTTATGCACTGTACAGTATGCAAAATAAAAAATTTACCACCATGAATAATTTTTGATCTAATAATCGGATTTTCGCGTTCAGGACTCAATCATCTTAAAGGTTTGAAGGGGTAACCTCAAATATTCTAATTAAGTAATGCAGGCGATATTTTAAGTTACGAAATTAGACCCAAAAACGTACTTTCTCTGAATAGACATACCTTTTTTAGACGAATTCGGATTTCTGACGAACAAAATACAGTGAGTGAGAAATTCAGAAGTTAGATAAATATTGCAGAGAAAATTGCGAAAATCATGCACTTTTTGTAATTTAGAACGACAATCGACATGAAGAAAAAATTTATTTTTAAAAGATAGAAAATTAAGTACTGTTCACAAATCCCAAATAAAAAAGGACTTCTTTAAGGGCTTTTAAGAAACGTAAATTAAAAATTAGAACCTTTAAGCACTTTCTAAAAACGCTACGCCCCCTGTTATAATAGCGCCAGGACCAGGGACTGCTGAAGTCCTGATCAAATTTCTTACAAAAAATATAGTGTTTATAATTTTAAAAAAAAATTCAGAGAATTTATTTAAATCTATATAAGGTTTACAATTCTGTATAAAGGCTCTTCAAAAATTCTACAAAATATGAAAATAAAACGGGTTGGTGCTTTGAAATAGGGTCCCTCAATAAATTTTATACTCGGGCACGTAAAATCGTTGTTAAGCTTAGGATGTAGTTATTCGCTATCGCAACGCTCGAATATGTCATCTGGGAAGAAGACTGGTTTTATGTCTGAGATCTTCAGCTTATTCCCTCTTCTCCTGTTCACAGTTGTATGGGAATTTAATATGTTGTTTTCCTCTTTCTGAATATTTTTCGCATTTAATTGTCAAAAATATTTTAAAATTTTAACGGCCGTTTTTTTAGAACTATGTTCAATGTAGTTTTCAGTTCCATAATCATTTTCTAATTATAAAAATTTTAATCTACCTAAAAATCAAGACAGAAACCAACGTACTTTCCTTTCTCCTATGACTATCCACACGTTAATGGTGAAAGCATGCGAAGTGTATACAGGTAGAGAGTTCTGTTCTACGCCACCTTTAGACCATTTCGATAGTCAATCTTATTCCTCTTGAGCACTGCAGCTTTCATAGGCTCAGTATAGACAGACATAGAAAGGGAGGGGTGAATGATCCGGTCTCCTCCCTCTCACAGAAAGCAGAGATTATCGAAACGAAACAGAACAGAGCAACTGTTGGCCGACATTTTATTGTCTGTTAGGTAAGGTATGAATCTTTAATAAACGTATAATCGGCTGGACTAAAAATAATTTCTATAACTGTAATGACCAATAAATAAGGATTGCTTAAAAACGAGAAAATATTCGAGAACTCTGATGTAGAAAAACAAACTAATATACGCATACGCCATGAATCAATCAACACTATCACGCAAAATGGAAAATCCTTCTTCTTGGCCGTAAATTGTAATTCAGAGTTTGTCTGCTAGGAAACAGAACTAATCTCGACACAATCGAGGTGTCCGGTGTCACCACACGACATTGTTTTACCCCACTCTACCCTTTATATACCAAACTACTTTTAGAAAAGGAAAACTAACTCAGTGGCGCGACAGCCCATAGAGGGCCAAAGCCTACTGTGCCATCTCAGTTTTCTTGACCTTGGGCTCTGAGGTGCAAGAGCAGATGTTCCGATCAGGTGGTCAGCCAAACGCGGAAGTGTTGGTACTCATTTATCGACCCACTGAAGGTATGAAAGGCTGAGTCAACCCTGCCCGGCCCGAGGGTCGAACCCAGGACCTGTGGCACGGGAAAGTGAAGCGCTACCACTCAGCCACCGGGAGTCAGAAAAGGAAAACATAAAAAGTATAATTTGCTCTACAATTGTAATAAAGCCATATTTTACCGCTGAAGAATATTAAAACATATTATTTTTAACATCAGAACTGTTTTGTTAAGAACAGAAATTTTTAGGTTTCCGGTATATAAAGAGTTTTTATTGCATTTGCTAAATTAACATATGACCTCAGCGTTCATCATCGAAAATGTAAAATGTTAATCAAGTTTCCGTTTTATAGAATGACTGAAATAATAAAATGGTTGGAACAATGAATTCTGTGGGTAAGGCTTTATTTCTGATTCGTGTATATAATCAGTAAACAGCCCCGAAACAAATTTTTCAATTTCTACTAAAATCGTTAAAAAAATAAAAACATGTTGGAATCAAAAATCTAAATCTTTCGATTCTTCAAATCTATTTAGTAAAAATCGGCATTTATATTCTTAGAAACTGGGATGCTCCACAGACAGACACTCACACAAAAAAAAAAGAAAAAAAAAAGGAACAGGAATTACAGAACCAAAAGCTGAATTCCAGGACAAATAAGGATAAAGTATTTTTTAATAGGAAAATAAGGACAGCTACGAATTCTGCATTTTGAATTAAATGAAGAAAAATTTTTTTTTAGAAACTTAAAATTCCTCTTTATAGTAGCATGATTTTGTTAACATTGACATCGATATGTCTTCGGAAATGAAGTACTAATTCATTAGAAATTCAAAAATGGATTAAAGGAAGTTAATGAAATCCATATTTACCTCTTAATGTGACGGTATCCTGTGTTGTTTCACCTTTTGAAATGTCTTTTGTGTACTTAACAAATACTTCTCCTTCTTGTAGCAATCCTGTTTCATCTAGTACCCCCAACATATTTCGTCCAAGGCTGGGATCAATTATAATATTTGCTCCTTTCTTGATATTCTCTACAAAGAGAAGGATATCATTTACTACTGTACGGGCTGCAGTAAAAATGTGCTATAAAACAAAATCCCTCAATGTACGCTTTTAACTCAATTTGCGCTTCTTTTTCATATTTTGTAAACTGTAAAAGGAAAATATTTTAAATCATTCTCGGAAGATTCCGATACGTGAAAGTTCATTTGAATTCGCTACTCGCTTTATAGATTTCGTTTTGCTCTGTATTTTCCTTACATTTTATTTTTTGTTTGATATGTTTTATATCATAAATACTTTTTACTTCATGCGCTCTATTTTTGTTTCATTTTTTTGAGTGCTCCTCACACTATTGTATTGATATATTTTGCTTTGCATATATTGATAAAATATTAGAAAGCACTCCTCTTTGCGGATAACTGCTGATGAAGAGATTATATCGTTACATCATTTTGTTTTCCGGCTTTTTAATATTATATATGTAACATAAAAAGCTTCTATTAATCTTTTAATGTTATCCTAATGATTATTCTAATCGAAATACTTTCTCACACTTTTAAAAGCCACATCCTGTTCTTAAATCTATTTTTGGCTCAAGCATGCATTTTATTAAAAGCAGGACATTTTTCCCTTTGCTCTCTGTGGGAAACGCTTGATCTATTTCATAAACCAATAGCAACTACTACGATTTCCCTCTTTCCCTAAATTGAAAATTTTTACGGATTTTACTTTGCAAGATTTTACCTAACATATAACCGAGGAGCGTAACTTTTCGTGTTCACTTTTACACACTTTCATGACTGCTCTGTCTAATAATTAATAAATAAATTTTGTACCCTCCTTCCCAGCCTAAGACCTGTTATAATCCTTGCACTCGGCAACGACGTTATATATATATATAAATAATAAATTTAAAGTTTTTTTTAAATAATTTTTCTTCTTTTTCTACTAGTCTTTATTACTTTCCATGTTTTCTTTATATTTTTAGCACAACTAAACTAATTATACTTATTAAAAACAAAATTAAAAGAAAACACTTTTTTTCAATAAAGGAAATGTTTTGTAAATTCTTAAATCAATGGTTTCTTTAAAAAAAATTTCATTTAAATAAATAAATTTAAAAATAAAAAAAATGAAGTCATAATTTTAATTGTGACTTAAGCTGTTTTAAATCAACAATCCCCGTTTATACGTCTCCTGAATTCATAAACATTTGATTTTCCTGATAAGAAAAAATGAACATCTTCTGAATGAATGAGAAAATTAAATTAATATATGTCGTAAAATTCTTACCAACGTGATGACGATGAAGAGCGAGCAACAGCGACCTGAAGAAAGGTTCTGTCGTAAGAAAAATTCCAGATCTAGATATTTCTTTGTACTTAAAAATCTCGGAAGGTGTTTTGGAAGCCAAAAATTCGGCAGCTTGTCTCTCTTCGAATAGCATGTCTGTCAAATTGCGGAGCATGCTTTCTTGCAATCTCAAAAACGTCCTGTGGCGCACCCCCAAATCATTCAACAAAGCAATGAATGGCTTGTTTAGTTGGAGGCTGACTGAAATATAATATATATGTTATGAAATTGGTGGTTGTTGACTTCCATCGGTGAATGTTGCCAAGCACATAATCACTTTGGTAAATGTTCGAAATGAGTCATTCCATGTCAGTTTATCCAGCCATGGCACCTACCATCTCAGATTTTGATGAAAATTTGAACACTTGTAGAATTTTTTTGCTGATTTAAAAAATATCAATTCTATTGGAATCGGTAAAAGGGTTTAAAAGTTATAAGCATTTATATTTCTGCCAAACTGGCTCCAATGTCGCCATTTTGATTCATACATCAAAGGCTATTAATAACTGTAACTCACCTTATATTTGTCATAGAATAATATTTTTTAAAATTTTGTTCAGAATAAAGAAATCTGTCATTTAAACATACATGTCAAAAGAATAAAGTAATAACATTTAAACATATTTTTTTACAAATAATAATCTTACATGTTAAGTAAATATGTCTATTTTGCAGTTTTTTGATCAACGGAGTTAACTTCAGGAGCTGATTTCAGGCAACTCGCCCCCCTTCAATTTCAAAAATATTTTAGGCGAAGATAATTAATAGTGCAAACCAACATCTGATATAAAAAATTTAATGGACGGTTCTCAAAATTTTTTTCAAAGGAATTATTTAATAGCAGATTTCATTCTGAATAGCAACAACATAATGATTATAATTTTTTTTTAAAATGAACATATATTTTGAATGAGTTGGCCTATAGTTTTTAAAGTAAATACATTAAAAGTAAAGAATTTCAAAATTTCTGTTAAAAAAATTTTTAAAAAAAATTCAATATTAGTTCAAAAACTTTCAATAAAAATCAGGCGCCCTTAGTTCTATTTTCCTGTTGTAGAAAAATATTTTTTCCATTGTTTACACACTGTAATGTTTAACTCATCATTGAGCTCGTATGTTCTTCCTGTTGTGGTGTTAATGACAACTGTACAAAGAATATTTGTAAAAGAAACTATGCAACTATCACTTTTTGGCCAATAATATGAAAGGGATGGGCCATGTAGATGCATGAATTTAATTGTAGCGTATCCTTTCCCACAAGAACTTTCAAAACCATTTCAATATACCAACTTGCACCATAAACACGTGCCACATAGCTATGTACAGATGAAACATCAAAATTGTTGGTAGTACTGGAATCTAAACAGGCAGTGATGGAAAATTCTGCATCAGTACTTACCCTTTTTCCTATGATTTGCATATTACCTTCTGGTTGAAAAATAAGCATACTTCTTGTACTTGAAACTGTTTTTGCATGCTGCAATCGCTTAAATAATTCTTCACGCAGTTTAATCATTTCAATGTTGCTGATGAAAAAAAGGTGTATACCTTTTATATTACTCTTACAATATTCATGCATCTTATGTACATTAATTATTTGATCATGCAATGGTCTTTGCAAACTTGCGTTTAACACAAGCCTTTTAACTGTTCCACCTATTCCATCACAAGCTGATAGCAAAAAAACTCCATTTTGCACTTATTCCATAAAATCAAATTCATGGTTACACAAATTTAAAAGAGTTTTGTACTGACCAGCGCAGCCATCAGTAAAATATTCAACATTTGTCACATTAGGAAAATTTTCACTCAAATATTGCATCATTAGCTTTTGCGTCTGGTATACTAGTGGCACGTCATGATCCATATCATCTGAGAGGAAACAAAAGCTTTCACTAATTAAATTTTCATTTTGCTTTACATATAATACAACTGTGTGCAAAGTGCAGCAACTGTGAGTCCAGCCTTGCGCTACATCTTGAAGAATGAAAGAAAATTTTTCGCTAAAATCTATAATTATTGCCTCTGCTGTCGAGTTTTTCTTTCCTCTTTTTTAGGTATGTACTTTGACATTTTGTTACATACATATGTGAAATCAATTTTTCAATCTTGTTAACAAAAAGATCAATAAAATCATTAAGGGCAGAAGTATGTTTTGCCAAATCTATTCTATTTGTTGCAACCTACTGCTTCTATGTTATTGGATCTTCCGGGTCAAAATCTGGAAATTTAGACTGTAGATAATCTTTAAAAACAGTATGATTGGGACATCTATGACAAAAGCGTAGCATACATTTTCTGTTATTTATACTACATACAAGTTTTTGTACAAGCTCTTGTTTCATACTCATACAAGTTTTTATACACCAATGTACATATAGCTCTCGTAAATTACATAACATAAGCCTTTTTCGAACATGTATATTCCATTTTACGCTTATTTTATCTTTTTTGTCCTGGCATAAGGCGAGAATGTTCACCATGTTCATAGAAGTCTGTATAGTCCCCTGAAGCAGCCTCTTTATGTTCTCATGTTTGGAATCTATAGAAATACTTTCTCTTTCAAAAGTTTTCCGAACTGTTGAACCTGATACTCTGTGACGTTAAAAAATCTCTTTCTTGGCTGCGACAATGGAACAAGAGTCAACATTTGAATTTTTCTCTATGTGAAGCAAGGGAAATGTTCTCTTTCATCAATTCCATCAATCTATCAAATTCTTCAACCTTCTTTTTAAATATCTAATCTTCATCCTCGGAGTTGCTACTCTCGAGGATCTCCTCTTCTACACTTAAAGCAATAGCAACTTTTTTTCTCAGTGCAACTTTAGTTTCGTTCAATTTCAATTTCTATTGACGTTAATCTCTCATTTAAACTTTTACGTTCTTCTTCTTTATCAACTACGACTGCTGAAAAATCTGTATCCTTTATCGAAAAGCTATGGTGGAGGTTTAATTCAGTTGCTTCTTTTTCAGTGTGTACTTTTTTTCTGTACCTCAGCACCTTTTTTTCTGCAAGAACACAATTTCTGGCCAGGACTTGCTGAAATTTGCAATTTAGCTCTATATGTTTTAGACTGATCTACACTTACGACATGAAGGGAGACTTTATTGGTCATATTGGAATGAGAATTAAATAAGTCACAAAATTTTTTATATATATTCCATACTGATACAAAAAATACTCCTTATGTATGAGCCATATAGTTGAACCTTCCTTAAAATCTAAATTGCTTCATAATGAATACGTTCTATATTCTCAGAAGAAAGTTCTAAAATCTTCTGTGAGTTTAAACTGCACTTCAAATCTTTCGAAGTTAATCCAATACTGCACAATACTTGGATTTCCCTAATAAAAATCTTTTCAAAAACCAAATTGACACATTTAAAATTTTAGAAAACTTAAGCTTAAAAGTTTCTATTCTATTTTATTTCCATTCTATTCTAAATTAATCGAAATACACTTCTATTGATTTGAAAGAAAATAAATTTTGCATACACTCAATTCTGATTGGAACAAACGGAAATGTTCTGGCAGATGATACATTCTGATTAGTCAAATTTCTTTTTTAGGAGGTAGAGGTGGAGTGTGTCAATAGTTTTCAGTATTTTTTTTTCTATTCAGAAGTTTTTTTTAAAAAAAAATTGGATGTATAGAGTTATAACAAAAGTATCAAAGGATAAAAAAGGCCTGCAGGTGTTTGTGATGAAATAAGAGCACACAAATTATCAGACAGTTGATGATATAAAATCATTTCATTTCAATATTATTAAAATAAATCGAAATTTTTTTTTTAAAGTTGCTCAGTGTTTTAAATGAAATTTTTTAGGAGTATCTCATTACCACAACAAATAAAAGAATAATACTAACTATAAATATTCATAATTTGGTCTTCAATTACATTTTAGAATCAAATAAAATGTTTGAATTAAAATAAAGGGTACAATTCATTCTCTCTAATATTATTCAACATCATAAATTCCGATTTTCTCCTTCTAAAAAGATCCAAGTTAGGTCAATTAAAAAATATATATGGCTGCTGTTTATTATTTGGTATTATCCACTACTCTTACAGAAAAACTTTTATTCATGTATTTTTTAGATTCTGAATAAATTTATTTACAAAAAAGGTGAAATTTTCTAAATTCTTTATTCTGAAATTCTCAAATTTTTTCGTTTCTTCTTTTATTTTTTGAGGGAGGGAGGGCTTAAAGAAAAAAGTAAAAGATAATTTAATAAATGATTTCTTTATTTTACATACTTTTCTATTATTCACATTCTTATACCATTTTATTGTACTCTAGTTACAATTACAATTAAGGACTATAAATCATCAAGCTACCTATCTGAAGTTACTCAACTCCGCTGATCAAAAAACTGCAAAGCAGAGCCAGTTACTAAACAAGTAAGATACTTATTTGCAAAAAAAAAGTGTTTAAAAGACAGATTACTTTATTCTGAACAAAATAAAAAAAATTATTGCTCTATGACAAATCTGTGAGTAACATTCATTAATAGCCTTTGATATATGAATCAAAATGTTGGTAAATGTGCCATTTTGTTAAAAATATAAATGCTTATAACTTTTAAATCCCTTAATAGATTCAAATATAACTGATATTTTTGACATCAGCATCAAAAATTCTATAACAGTACAATTTTTTATCAAAATCTGAGATGGTGGGTGCATTTCTGAAAAATCCTTTATGATTTGACGTGGAATGATCCAAATATATACTAAGTCTAATTAAGCACCACTGTCCGGTATGCCCAACATCAATATTTTTTTAAGGTCAAGTACTACTGTCCAGTATGCATTTAACCGTTACTCCGAACACTGATGTTTCATCTAATCCAGGGTTTCTCAACCTGTGGTTCATGGACCCCTTAGGGGTCCATGGGTTATATTTTGGGGGTCCACCGACTGCTCATAATTTTTAAAACGTTTCGATCAATAATATTTAAATCACATTGATCTTTTTTTCTTTCTAAAAGGTGAAAATACATACATATTTGAAACTAGGTGATCGAGATACCCCAAATTCAGTACGGACTGCACACAGCCCTCTAATATCCCTGTCATATTTTTAACATCCTCCACTAACCGGCTTTCAGTTTGCACCATCAGGGGCAACCCCGTGATGACGTCCGCTGTACTATTTTTATTATCCCCTATCAAGCTACGTACATTTGACACCTTGTTCAGGTTACTAGATCTAGAATTTTTTACTAAGAAGAAAGTCCAGGTTTTGAAATCTGGAACATTAGACAAACTTGGATTTGGTATTCCACAAAAACCTCTGGTTGAGGCATCTCTCAAAGTTGCATATCATATTGCTAAAAGCAAGAAACCGCATACTATTGGAGAGACGTTAATTAAGCCATGTGCGCTGGAGATGGTTGAATTAGTTTGTAGATTGGAACAGAGAAAAAAAACTTGAGGCAATTCCATTTTCAAATGATGTGACACATTCAAGAATAGTTGAAATTTCTTGCAATATCTTGAAAAAGATCATCGATGAATTGAAAGTATCGCCATTTCCCTTTAGTATGCAACTGGATGAAACTACAGATATCTCGAATTATAGTCAACTTCTTGTTTTTGTTCGTTACGTGTCTCTTGATACTATCAAAGAAGAATTCTTATTTTGTGAGTCTCTTTTGCAAACTACAAAGGCAGTTGATGTTTTAGCAATGTTAAATGTTTTCTTTACCAAACAAGACTTCGGCTGGAAAGAAAAACTTCATTCACTTCGTACAGATGGAGCACCTGTGATGCTTGGCAATAAATCTGGTTTTGCCCTGTTGGTAAAAAAAAAGTCTCCTAATGTTCTTGTTACTCATTGTTTTTTACATAAACATGCGCTGGCTACAAAAACTCTTCCAACCAGCTTAAAAGAAGCATTATCAAAAGTTATTAAAACTGTAAATTTTATTAGACGTAGAGCTCTTAATCATCGTCTCTTTAAAACGCTGTGTCAAGAAATGGACGCAGAACATGAGGTACTTCTGTACCACACGGAATTGCGCTGGCTGTCACGAGGGCAGGTTTTGAAACAATTTTTCATGTTGAAGATCGAATTATCACTTGTTCTAGAAGAAAAAGATAACTCATTCTTCGAATATTTAAACAAAAAAGATTTTACCTATAAATTGGCTTACCTGGCAGATAATTTTAACCACATGAACAATATAAGTCTTTTAATTCAAGGACCCGATATCACCATTATGGATGCAACTGAGAAATTACAAGCATTCTAATTGAAGATGCCACTTTGAAAAAAATAGAATTCAAAATGAGATATATGCAAACTTTTAAATGTTGGACGAAGTGCTTTCTGAAAATGGATCTTGGCAAGATAATTTGTTACTGAATAACTTAAAAAATGAAATCTGTGAACACCTGGAAGTACTTCAAGTTTCATTGAAAAAATATTTTAATTTGGATGAGATAAAGATAAAAGATGAGTTGTGGATTTGTCATCCTTTTCCTTGTGATATTGACTGTATCGATGATATGAACCTTGCCAAAGATGAGCTTATAGATCTTAGAACAAAGTCCTTGCTAAAAATGGATTTCGATTCAAAAACACTCGGAGAGTTCTGGTCTTCTGTGAAAGAAGCCTACCCATTGCTTGTAAAGTGAGATATTTCAGCTATAATTCCGTTAGCTACAGTGTATCTTAACGAAGCCGGACTTTCCACAGTTGTGACAATAAAAAAAAACATCGTTATCGATTGAATGTTGAACATGTTATGCTCGTTACTTTGTCGAAAACCATCCCTCTATTCAATTTATTAATTAAGGAAAAGCAGCAACAACCTTCAGACTAAAAATTTTAATTTTAAATATTTTGTATACTATTGAAATAATAAAATTAAATGCTAAAATAAATTAAATACTAAAAATTTATGTATTTTGCAATTTTTTTTCTCAGAGGGGTGGTCCGTGACTTCTTAAAAAACTTTAAAAGGGGTCCATTGTATCAAAAAGGTTAAGAAATACTGATCTAATCTATCCTCAGCAGATATTAAAATATCGAATAAATATTATAATATCAACGAATAAATTAATATCAAATCGGATATAAAAATAGTTTGGATATTCACCAAAGGGACAATGTGATTGTTGACATTCACCGGTGAAGTTCGACATTCTCTTGATTTTGGTAATCCACAGCAACAATTATAAAGTCATTATAAATTTTCAATTCAGTATTATCGAACATTCTGAAGAGAATGTTCAGAACAGATAGTTCCAACGAATGACCGACTTATTTCAAAATTAAAAATATTAGAAACAAATGTTATGCCTATAGACGGTATGCTAGTTGTTAATATTTTACGCAGAAATATTAGAATTTAATAATTACAACAGTTGCCGACAGATGACGCGAATGTTTGAAAATAAAATTCAAATCGAACCTGTGATGTTTCAGTACTAGGAACACACGTTATTCATTAGAATACACGGCTTATTACACCTTATCCTGTACGATAAACCTCCTTTCACTCACACACACACACACATATATATATATATATATAAATTATTATTTTTTTCTTTTTGGAACAGCATATTTTACATTTGAATAAAATTTGGCTGTGAATGGGAATTTTGTTACAAATTAATAGCAAAATAATGTCTCCCTTTTTTTTAAATTTGGTTGAAATAAAATCGATCTAGTATTTTTTTTTAAATTAGGCATGTAAAAATTTGAGTTCTCACTTTTTCGACTTGAAAATATATATACCGTGTTTTGTTATTTTCTTTTCTTGTTGTAATTATTGCTAGGAATTTTTGTTTTCTTCTTTCTGAATCCCGATGTCTTACATTGGCTCAATTAATTATTTACATTCTCCAGAATCTTTGAAAAACACCGATATTATTACGGCACGCAAAATTCGAATCACGGATTCAAGAAATAATTCTTTGACACGCTCGTTTTACGGCGATTCTTTAATCCATGCGGTATTTGAATCGTTCTTACGACAGTTATTGTTATGAATTTTCTCATTTTTTTAGAAAAACAAATCCCAATATTTTTTTATAAAATTAATTATACGCGAAACTTAAATCAATTATTTACTTTTAATGCGACGATTTCATCGTTTTTCAACTTTTTATTGCTAGAGCTACCAAATTCCACAGGTTTTTTTAAATCCCGGTTATTTCTCAATTAATATTATTACGACACGTAAAATTTAAATTGCAAATTTCAATAATAACTGTTTGACGCGCTCACTTTACGCCGATACTATCGAAACACTGTGTAGTGTTCATAATCGGTGATCATACAAAGTTTACTGTGACCATCGGTGCTCCAATAATTATTTGAGAATCGTCTGGAGAAAACGTCAAGTCACCACTAGAATCGAATCTAAGTTACATCGTAGTGCAGCCAATCTAAGGAATACAAAATCATCCGTTTCATTTAAGGACGATTTGCCTGATCATCAATGTTTAAATATGAATCTAAACTCTTAGCAGTAGTCTTAACTAACATTTGGTTGCAACTAAACTTCTATAGCTAGTTTCTCAGGGTAAACTTATCGCCCTTAACTTGAATTAGATGGAGTAGAAAAGTAGAATAGAATGCAAATATTAAGAAACAAAAATCGATGCAGATGAAAGTTGAAAAATAACTGAATAACATTACTTGGAGCACTTGTTCTAGCAATTTCCAATCTTTGATTTTGAGGGGAATCAAATTTTTTCATGCTCTTTCGAAACACTATGTCCGCATCTTTTAAGGTAGGATCTACTACCAGCATGCCTTTATAGCCACCATACCGTATCTGGAATGCACTGCAGAGTTTATCATGGCCCAGAGCATTGCGCACCTATAGGGAAGTAAATGGAATAAGCTGTCTCTCTGTCTCTTTATATAATAATTACATATAACACAAAAAAATTTTAAGTTTTTTATGTTTATTTCTTTATCTAAATGAATGCTAGAATTAATTAATTAATATTTTAAGTTTTCTATTAGCAAAGTATGGGAATCGGAGAAATCTCTCGACCTATTTTTTGAACGAGTCATAAGAAATAATAACTCCCATTTAACATGTGACTAAGAGTTCATCGAGACTTGTTTGCAAGATTTTTCCTAATTTTCATTCAGAAGCAGTTGGATTTTATGTCTCTTGAGAATGGGATACCTGCAAGTGACGTAGTGTGGATACCTCATTCTTGATTGGTTGGTGAAACGTGGTATATGTTTACTTTAGCAACTGTTCATTCCATTCTATTACGAGTGAGACAAGCCATAGCCACCGAGAAATAAGGCCGTTGAGATCACCAAGGTCTTTCAGTGACGTCACAAACAATGGTGCATAGCTGATAAGCGATTAGCCGCCGATTTCAAATATTTGTCACTCATTGAATTTCATCAGGGATAGAATTCAATGCACAGATAACACTAATTGAGATATTTGCAAAAGACCGGGAGAGCTGTATTAAGTTCATGGAGTTTTGAGCGTTTGTTGTGAGAGCTGTATTAATTTCACATCTGTGAGTGTGGTCTCTCCTGTGTTGCTATTAGCAGAAGAGTGTGCGCAGGATCCCGTTGTGTGTGAGATTGAGTAGCAACAGAGTGAGGAGGAGGATGAAGCAGTCACAAATAATAAGTCAACTGTTCAATGTGGACCATTCATCGAAGAGGGCGTTACTTTCGATGTAGGCGAGTTCATATCACTTCCGCAGGTCACCAATGTGGGAAGAGAAGTTTAAGACTATGTCAATCTTCATCTGTCATAAGGTACCCTAAGATAAAATCGAGAGACTGACTGATACGGTATTTATGGAGCACCTAACCAAGGTTATCTTCCTCATCGGAATTAAAATAATTGAGGGAGAGGAACTGAATCGAGTTAGCATATCTTTTATACTAGTGAATTGATGTTTAATAATCGTAGTGGTAGTTACGCCATAGTAAAGCCCTTCCGAAGCACCGATGGTACTGACATCTATTGGTCTTTGAGAGTCTCGGTGACCTCTTTTATCAGCCTTCGAAGAAACCAAGGGTGCACAGTATCGGTTCTGTGGATTTAACTCACAAAACAGAGTATGCTAAAAATCATGAAGTGCACAAATAAACTGGAACACATTTATTATTACTTTCAATGGTTAACTTAAATCTAAAATTCTAATTGAATATACAAATATATATATATAGGATCATCATCTGCAATCGGCCAAAGACTCAAAAGATAGGTGGGTTGCTCATCCCTCTCCACCGGGGTGAAAGAAGAAATTGTTCGTTCTTTTATAGATAACGATTTCGTACGTCACATTGATTGAATGCTTGTTTCTTGAATTCCCTTTACTTCCATCCTGGAAACGAATCTGAAAAAAAAAACTCAAACACTAAAGTTTATAACTGGAAACTACTTATTTCCACAGGTTCTTGTGAAGTACTCAACTTCGTGCGCTGGTCGTCGGGCTAACAAAGCGGGGGTGCCATTCCCACCAGGAAATCAAAATTCTGATAGTTTGTTTTCGGATCATCCTTATGCATGTTTTCCTTACTGTCTCAAGAGTGGCAGCCTTAGTGCAATATAAATAAAATACTACTACTGCCATAAATATTAAAAATACAATATCAAGTTAATTTCCTTAGTAAACGTAAAACAAATTTAAGAGGCTTTAAGCTAGCTTCTCATTTCGATAGGCATTTGATATTAATTGAACACGTTAACTGCATGATAAACTGCTTTTAACTAGATAATTTTAAAATGTCAGATACATTGATACAAATCCACCTCTAAACGACATATGTTGCAAGAATAATTAAAATGCTTTAAATTTTTCTGATCGCTGTAATTAAAACTGGATTAGCTAAGAAACAAAACTTACACACTGTTAATAGTTGTATTCTTACCTCAGTTGCTAAGTTCGTTGAAATACGTCCAATACCATCAGAAAAACAATAGGGCTTGCCACCATTAGCTACATCATATCCCCTTTCAATATCCGGTTCTGTCCGAATGTGACGGGGATCTAATGGTACAGTAACAGTGTCTTCTGTTTGTGAAAAACTTTGCCCCATTCTTGCCATATACTTGGGAACTGAGTGAATGTGAGAGAAATCTCCCATCCACGATCGGATATGCTGAACTGTATTACCTTCAGTATCTCTAGCGTATGTCCATATGCCGTGATCACGAATCTGGGAATTAGACCAAGCCAGGAACTCATAGTGGCGAGATCCAATGCGTATTCCTGTAGACATTGGTCTACGGATCGAATATTCAAAAATACCTTTCTCAGCATATGCTGCTTTGCCACTTAATTTAGAATTGTCGTCATCTCTAAATGATACGCGAATGGCGTATTCTGGATCAAATTTTCTCAAAACTCTATTACCGAACATAATTTCAGGTGGCCAAAGCAATTGACGCGTGGGTGTCACAGTTATGCGACGGATTAATCGGCACTTCTCGGGCACGATATAGTGCATGTAATCCATTTCATCTTTGTGATTAAGATAAAAGTAATATTGTCGCTCAATGGCGTGCCAATAGTTCATGATCTTCCCTGATTCTAAAGTCGATAAGACGAGTGTTAATGCTTTTTCGAGACAATCTCCATTTTGCAAAGAAAATTTTTCTAAAACACGTAGAGAGGTATGTATGTTGGATGTTTGAGAAGGAACTGTAAAACTTCTTTTAAAAATCGATGTTATCATGTATGTAGATCCGAAATGATTCCAATTGACGTCAGGAATGTCAGGTTTTTCTTTCTGCTTAGTAACAATGTAGGCATAATGTATTGGTTTTTCACCGCACCTGGCATGAATTCTGCTAACGATCTCTTCAACGACGATAGCATTTGTAAATGATAGTTTCATAACCGTAGCTTTTCCAAGCGTTTCAACGTCAAATAATGCTCTCCTTTCGCCGACAGGCAAATAATTATTATTCCTCCTTCTACCCCAACAGCTCGGACCAGTCGTAATGGTAGCAGATCTGTGTCTTATTTGATAATTTCCTATATATTTACTGTAACGTTGTTCAGTTTCAAAAATAAGAGGTGGGTTGCACAAATCAAAAAATATTTCATGAGAATTCGAATCGATATTGACAAATACATTTTTAATATTACTGTACGAGAACTCTAATTCCCAAGCATCGTATTTTATAGTAACAGACCGACTGTCGTGATAAAAATTAACGTGGTGAGAGTCTAAAATCTGATTTGACTCCAGTGAGGAGTACTGATGAAAGGCTCCATCATGCGGTAAAATTCCAAAACTAATAGTCTTGTATGCAGTGTATACGTGAGAATGCTTGCGTGAGGAGCTGAAAGACTTGCTTTCATAAAACGCCAAAATTGGGGTGGGATTTGGATAAAATAAGTTCTTCCATTCACTGCGCAACTGTCGACAGTAGTGCACCCAATCTTCGTTTTCTAGCGAACACTTGGCTGAAACTTGTATGATAAGTTCTTCTATTTCTGGGGTATCTTCTTCTTCAGATTTTTTCGCTTTCAAAAAGCTGAGACTGACGTCCATCAGACCACATGCTTCAAAATAAAATGTCAGCTGTTCGAGATATGTCTTAAATTTCTTCGTTATGTCATCATATGTGGCATATTTCTCTTCGGGCACAATAACGGTTCTAAAATTAATGACTTCCATTTCTCTTTACTTCACCTAAAATTAATATATAATTAAAATAAGCAAACTTTGCTTATTTTAAATTATTATATTGTGTACCATGTTGTTTAATTGTTTTTTAAAAAGTTTTATTCTTGCAATTAGAAACTTGCATAATCCTTGGAATTTATTGGAATAAACTACATACTAAAAGGTGTATCTCCCCCTATAAAAAGTTTATTGATTCGGATATTTTTGTGGATACTACCACGGATGTCCTCAGTTTCTTCCACAGCTGAAAAAAATAGGTTTCTTCCAACCCAACTGGATAAAAATTCACACAAGAATCCCCCGTGGCAGAATTGTGACGACGCGGCGACATTGTCGCAGAACGTTACGGAGTTCTTGCAGACAAATTTTTCTTTGTGAAGTAAATAATTTTGGCGCTCTTTTCAGCAGAAAAGAGCGCCAAATGTTAAATGAGCTTTTTTCTTCGCCAAAATCATGTTCAAAAGATGCTTTACTCGCGCATCGGAAGGGAAGGTCCTGACTTTTCTATTCTCATTTGAGAATAAGGAAGTAAAAAAAATTTTTTCTTTTGTGCAGAAAATTTCAAATATTATTATTTTTTTGTTCAGTTTTTTGATAATTTTAATATATTACGCACATGGAAATTTCAGTTTACGCATTTAAGTCTTCACTTTATCGCTCACAACTCCCGCCTATTCCGTCATAAATATACGTTATGTTTTGATAACTTTTGTCGGCAATTATTATTGCGAATTTTTACTTGGTTTTTTGAAATCTTTAATTGCTTAATTATTATTGATATTCTCGCAATTTTTTAAAAAAATACCGATAATATCACGGCATGCGAACTCAAATCGCGCATTCAAAAAATCACTCTTAGACGTACTTGGTTTGTGCCGATATCCTCATTAATCCTTGCAGTGCTTCAATCGATCTTCGGTCAGTTATTGCTACAAATTTTCACATTTAAAAAGAAAATTGGAAAAAAAAAACAAAAAATAAATAATTATACGATTCACTACAAAATGAAGAAAATTGTGATCGCCTCATTGCCAAAATGGTTCTTATCTTCTAAATTTTTTGGAAAAGAAACTTTGTGTTTTCATCTTGGACATATGGTAATCCTGAACTGCTCGGTACACAATTTCTCAGACATATTTAAATGCAGCTCAGACACATTCTGTGTAAAATCTTTTGTGTAAAATCTTTAAAGAATAGACAATGAACTGCTAATCGAGATCAATATTAACATTTTCGGATTGGTACAATGGTGTTTGATGGAAATTGTATGCTGCATCATACACCCGTTTCGGATTCACAAGTTCATGCATGAAATGGGATTTGAAAGCTATGCTTTTTTTCTCAATTTTACATGAATATTGAATGAATCATTTATATTGCGTGGAAGACAGTCTACGGTATTGTGCAAGTTATTAGGTACTTTGGCAATGGATCCTTTTATCTCTAACTGGTGATCAACACCCAGTTCTCGTATTTGCATGAAAGGTGTTCGGAGAATCACCATTCGCTCTTCGGTAGGGTTCAATTCTCTCAACCACTTTTCGTTTTTGTGAGGGACAGGCTTTTTGCTTGCGTTTGCGAACGGAATCCTTTCGTTTTTCCGTTTGTGTGTAACGCTTAAGGTATTCCTGTCTACGCTCTTTGGCTTTTTAAGCCTCGGGAAGTTTAGGCCTTGGCATCGTTTTTTTCTTGCTACAACAGTAACTTTTGGGACCGTGTCAATCAGTTTGAACCCGCTTTATTTGTGATATTCACCTGAATTAGTATTGAAAACGATCCAGTGTAAACTGTAGGTTAGAATTTCTGATTCTTAATTAAAACAATAAAAACAAATAAATCGTTGAAATTATGAAATTCTCTTTTATTCGAAACTCAAGAAGTATTTATAGGATCTCTCTGGTCCCATATCACGAAAATAACTTAATGCATAACAACTTAACAAACTCACCAACTTAATGCATAACAAAATTAAAAGTGAAGAAAAGAATTCTAAATAAATCATCAAACAACGGAGGTCGCTATAGCACGCATGCGCACTCTTTACTGTTACTCTTGATTATTATAGCTGAAAAGTGAGGACGCCTTGAAATCCAAACCAAGAACCATTTTGCCAATGAGTTAAAAAAAAAGAAGGAAAAAAAAACGAATTCAAAGTTTTTTTTATACAATTTTATTAAACGTCAATCTAAAATCACTCATCTAATTATATACTTTTAATAGAACGATTTTATCATTTTTATCGCTAGTACTACACGGGGTGGTTGTTGATATTATTTCTACACACAGGATTTGAATCGCGCATTTAAATAAGCACTTTTTGAAGCGCTTAATTTAGGCCGATAATATCGAAATCCATCTCGTGTTTCGAGTGCGTTTTCGGCAGTTATTGATATTAATTTCCACATAGTTCTTAAACATCCCAATATATTTTTTGCAATATGGGAAATTTGAATCGAGCAATTGAATATTTAATTAGTAACGCAATGATTCTATCGATTTTTTTTGGCAGTTGATTTCCATATAATTTTTGAAATAGATATTTTTCATAAAAAAATTTTTTTCAATATATCGATTTACAAAATGCGAAAAAGGAAATAAATAGCGAGTTTTTCTCCTTACGAAGCACGAGAGTATTGCCCATATTAGAATAAGAAAAGTATATATATTCAGTTAACCCTATTCAGTAAAATAATAATCATTCTGTGCATATATATATATATATATACATAAAAGTAAACGTGGAAAAAAATATAATAAAGATTAATGAAAGAGAAGAAAAAAATTATTTAAATAATATATTTAAAAAAATATTACTTGAAAGAAATACACACACATACATAAATAATATTATAGGAAAAAGTAATATTAAAATGAATACCTCAACCTATCTTTAGAACAACTGAGAAGTCCTTCTCACTTTAGCGGAGAAATGGAACTAGGCTGTTAGTTTTATTTCCACTATCTACGTGGAAATAAAACTATAGTAGTATTATGTGTACGTTGATAATGAAACCACGTGAGGAATATTTTGTCATTTAATAAGATAAAAGTTCCCTTTCTTTCCAATCAAATATCACATTTTATAAAACTGAAATTAAAACTAAAGGGAAATTTCCCATTTCATGAATCGGCATATCAGACGATCAATGTTTTATTTAGAACGTGTTAAGAGCTTGCGCAGATTTTTCGCTCTACACGTCACTTAAAGTTTCGATTTGCTTAATTTTTTTTAAAAACATAACTTTGTTTTCGATCATGATAACTCTATCATATTTTCTTTATTTTTATCAAGCAATAAAGCTAATAAACATTTCGCTCTCTTATTCTTCGTAATTCACGGCAAGAATTGATTGCT
Source organism: Parasteatoda tepidariorum (assembly GCF_043381705.1). Lineage (NCBI taxonomy): Eukaryota > Metazoa > Arthropoda > Arachnida > Araneae > Theridiidae > Parasteatoda > Parasteatoda tepidariorum. The sequence continues at coordinate 60,931,579 of NC_092207.1, read as the reverse complement.
TTAAACCTGGATATTTAGATTTATTTTCTAAATATCTTTATTTTAGATATGTTTTTTTCATTCAAGTGGAGAAGGTGATCATGATTTTCCCTTCCTTATGATAGGGATTATCTTTCCTATATTAAACTTTATTATTTACTATTATTATTTAAAAAACAAGTGCTAATTCTGATAATATTGCACTGAGTTTCATAACGCTTAAACACTTAGAAAAAGAAAAATTGCATGGATTGTAAAAAGCCGTGAAATACGCTGAAAATGAAGTTTTTATTAAAATTTACTATGCTAACCAGTTGAATACAAAAAGAAATGAAACAAATAAAATATGAATTAAGATAATATTGGTTTAAAAAGTTGATCGGAAAAAATATTTTATTTTTCATAGTGCCAAAATTAGAACGTTGAACATCAATAACGCATTTGATAATTCACTTTTAATGTGAGAATTGCATTGTTTTTTTTTTTGTTTTTTCGACAGCTTTTGCCAGTGCTACCAATATCCATTTTTTTAATTCCGGTATTTGTCAGTTGATATTATTTCGACATGTGAAAATCAATTCGTGCATTTAAATCATCACTTTTTGACACACTCCATTTACGCTAAGCGCATCGTAAATCCATATGGTGTTTCAATTGCATTTTCAACGGTTATTGATATTTATATTCTCATGGTTTTTAAAACACCCGATATATTTCAGAAAATATGGGAAATTCGTATCGCGCATTTGAGTATTTACTTCTTGACGCAATAATTCTATCGTTTCTTTCCTTTCCTTCGATACATTGGTAGTCATTGCTTATGATTTCCACATAGTTTTTAAAATCCGAAATTTTTAAAACGATATTATTTATTACAACAACCGAATCTCGAAACGAAAACGCATTTTTGCAGCCTCTTTTTTAAGTCCGATTCGCGTAAGTTCGTCTTTTATCTTTTTTTGGGGGGGAGAGTTATCAGATGGTAACTCCCTAAACTGTCTAAGTTTTAATGATTTTTAATTATTTTTGTTTAATGTAATGATGATTTACAAAATTCATTCTATCTTTCTATATCATCCCTGATCTACTGCTATGCTTCGACCTAAAAGTCACAATTATTTATGGGCAAAAGTCTTTTTTGATGAAAACTTTTTGTCACACCATTAAATCATTTTTTTAGTAATAGATTTGTATCTGATTAGTAAAGCATTTAAATAATCAGGTTTTCATTTTTTCCATATAAGCTCAGCAACCTTAGTTGCTTTTTAGCCAACAATCTGAAGGATTTTCTTTTACATCAAATAAAAGCGGTTCAGCTATTTCGATTACCGACCTCCCTCAAAAATTGACCAGGGGTCAAGACATTGATTTTTCTTTTTTAATCTAAGTGGATTACAAGTGGAGTAAGTGAACGGGAATATAATATTCCTTCGATATGTATTATTATAGTTTAGATATCTTTATAAGTAAAATGAAATTCTTTTCCTTCTTTTTAATGGTGTTTAATCGATCCTCCGAAGTCGGTACCTCTGGATGGGATAAAATTTTCTAATCCATATTTTCCGAGATAAAATAATTAGCCAAATCTTCATCAGGAAAATAAATTAAATCAGAATTTTTTTCTTCAATTTTGAATTCGAACTGTAAAATTAGTTGTGTTATGAGTATACATTTCCCCCACCTACTCGTGAAACGTCTAAGTACGACAATCAAGAAATTGAAAATTAAATCCGATAATTGTTGAGGAATAGTTTTGTAGTAAAACATATAAAAACAAATTTAAAATTTATTAAGTATATACTTTCTATGATCTATTTATACTTTAGTAAATAAACTCCACAGAAATCAAGATCAATATTAGTAAATGGTGTTTAAACATTAACAATTTTCGAGGGCAAGTTCCATAACTTGTGAAGAGCAGCAACTAGAGCCCCTAACAGTTCTAATCTTGGTAGAGTCACACCGTTTAAAGGTGCAACACGACATTTTGAAGTTAGAAGCTTCGTTGAAATTTCATTTAAAGTTCTCAATTTCAAATATTTGGCTGCGTCATATGCGTTTTCGCTTGCATCACGAAAACTGTGTATTTCAGCAATGACTTCTATTTCTGATGAAGCAAGAACCAATCTGAGAGTTATAAAGTTTCCTAAGAGAAGCAATTCTGTACAGCACTCTTACCATTCTTTCTCAATATTTGGTGGTGAGTGTTTATTCCAAGGAAACTTTTCATTCTGAAGATCCTAGCAAATATTTTCTCTACAGAAGTATGAAACGTTTCACACTTTTCTCACTAGAAACAAATTCCTGTAAACTTGAAGTATCTATAATCAAATTATCTCCATAAGTGTTTCACGCTAGTCCAAGTATCTTCGTCTGGTTTTTACCTAAACTACAGGGTATGTATCTACAAACTACAGGGTCTGATGGTTTTTACCCAAACTACAGGGTATGTATCTACAAACTACAGGGTCTGGTTTTTACCCAAACTGCAGGGTATGTATCAAATCTTCAATTGCTCTACGAGATAAGCTTCATTGCTTCTCGATTTCCAGAGAGACATTCCAGCGGTTTTCGTAATCTTCTTCGCACATCAAGATTCTTCAACTGTTTCTTCGTAATTGCTTCCTCCGGAAGACAAATCATCAATATAGAAAGATGCATTTATCTAATATGTGTACTACAGCAGGAAAGTCATTTTCATATTTTTAAATGATGTCTTATCGTTGCTGCAATTTCCTACAAAGCTTGATCATCACGGATGCCTCTAATTCAAAGAAAAATTTAAAGGTATCTTTGTAGGGCAGTGTTTCCCAAAGTATGGTACGCGTACCCCCAGGGGTACGCTTTCTTATGTGAAATATCTTGCAGCAAGCGAGAATTTCATAAAATTTAATTTAAAAATAACTAGCCATGAAAATTTACGATTACGTATTTTTCTATTGACTATTTTTTGCAGAGATAACTGTTAATAATTAGTAGTGTCAATAGCCAGTTCTGATTTTCAACTTCTGTGCAATTTTTTTTTATCACAGCAAACATCATCCTTCACTGATGCAAATAAACATATTAACAAAACTTTGTACCAAAAAGAAAGATCAACGTATTTTTAAAGTAATAAAGTAATTTTTTTATTAGTGGTACACAGAGTACGAAAAATTTAGAAAGGGTACACTAAAGTCCTATGTTTGGGAAACACTGTTGTAATGAATCCTCTTCCACGAATAAACAATATCTTAGCGTTGTAGGACATATTTCTTTTAATTTCCATCCTAATTCTGATTCCTCAAATAATATTAAAACATTTATTTAACTGTTTAGTTTCAAAATTTTAAAAATTATGTCAGGACTTATAATGACATGAACTTTTTTAAGGCTTCATAAAATGATTCATCAGCTAAATCAAAAAAAATGTGGAATTTCTATATCCGAAATATCTAATATTGTATATGGTGTGAGTCCTGTTATTTTACCTACAATTAAAAATTCAACTGGTTATTAAAATTTATTTTTATTTGAAATAAATGTGTTTACTTTCCATTTAATATTTTGGGATAATCTGTTCCAATGAGAGAGAGGAGTTTTAATTTTGTGTTTCTTTATTTCTGACTTATCGCTGATTTTATCTGTGAAAACACAAATGTTAACAGCAGAATCGAAAATGGAATGATTTTTCTTTTATCTACACATTGCACGAAAATTTCAGTTGACGATAAAAGAAATCTTTTGCAGCTGCTATTTAAAAGAGATGCATGAGCTAGCAAATTCTCTTTTCCATAAATTCTGAAGATTTATGTTTCTTTTCATTTCTTACCCCCTCCCCAGTCACCCGGAGGAGAAATCGAGGATTGTCATTCATAACACCAATCAGCCTGTTATGTCTAAAACCGCTATAACACTTAAAATTCGATAAACACTGCGATTTTTTACGATTCTATTTAAGGCAGAATTCACATAACTTGCGAGCACGCCCTTATTTTAATCTTTCTTCAATATTTCAGAAACATTTCGCACCGAAATATTGGGTGGGAGTTCTGCAAATTACGCAAAGTTTGTTTTTCTTTTCATTCATTAAGGATGTTTCAGATTGGTTAGTAGTAGAAAATTTCTTGTTTACATTAGTTTTTCTTTTGATTAATGTGTTTCTATTAATAGATAACAAAACTGATTCACGATGATTTTATAATTTAGTGAATTCTTCAAACATAGGTAAATTCGGTTATTTATGTGATAGGATAGATCAAGGTTTTTTTCTTTCTAGATACTTTATCTAATTTTGACACGTGAATATTATTAAGAAAAATATCTGACAATTGATTCTGTTTATAATTAAGTATCTTTATTCCACGTAAAAAAATTAACACAGTTCCTGATACTCCTTGCTTCTTATTTTCGAAATACCTTGTACCATGGAAATGTTTTTAAAACTTGTATCAGTATCAGTATCTATGAGGATTTGAAATCTCGTGCTAGTCAGAAGGAAGATCATCCTGAACTTCTAAAACAGTTGGTCCGAGTGGTCATTAATATCCTTTCCGATGCCTTGGCTATCAAGACGGATGGAAGCAAATTTGTAGAAGGTAGAGCTGAGAGTGGTGTTTTCATCAGCAACTCCGAGGAATTTAACCGAGGAAACTAAATTTAGTATCCGTAACCCTGGCTTTTGCTAAATTTTTAGGTCAGAAATTATTGCTATTGGGAGTTTGCCCTTACTGCTGTTTATCGTAGTATTTGGATTTTGACTGACAGTAAAAGTGCCCTTAAATACTTATACAGTTGGCTGAAAATATATGATAAACATGGCCAGTATTTTCTAGTACTTCTCTCCGAGATAGACATCAGGAAATCAGTGTGCCTCCCTTGGATTCCTTCGCACGCTGGGGTGTACGGTAATGAGATTGCAGATACTCTTGAGAGAAATGATTGTGATCTTCTGATAACCAACTCTGTTGAGCTAACTCCTTCGGAAATCCACTCGCTCCAAAAAAGTAATTTATTTTCTACTTGGCACCTCCCACCAGTTCATAACTGGTACGCTGCAAAAGGGTCCGGGCCGGTCTCTGTTATGCAGAGACCCCAATGCTCTACAATCGGTCTTGGTTTTCAAACGATTTTACCGTATTGTTTGGCGCAGCATGTCCACCAGTGCCCCCCCCCAAACTATTCGTTTTATTTAGTGTAAAAATTCCCCCCAAGCTTTAAGTGGGTGAATCGTGCGCCCACCTCCCCCCCTTGTGGGGGCCCCTGATGTCCTCATCTGGACCTTGCGCCACTAAACCACACATTCAATTCAATTCTACAATCGGTCTTAGCAAGATTCAGAAGTGGTCACTTAAAATTTCAGAATGGGAAATAGATTTTTATTTCTCCTTGCTCCTGCTCACCTTCTTAATTGTTTAGGAGCCTCCAGGAGGCAGCTGTTGGTGAACAGGAGAAGATTTTCGATGATGTTCTCAAGCAACGGGGCCTTTTGGACCTGGTGTATGCTTTCTTACACCAGGGGGATGAGTAGCATCAACATGAATAACCGTTCATTATCATAGTGAGACTCGAATAAAGAGATTAAATTACCAAAGCTACCAGCTAATTGTTTAGTAAATTTTTTGAGGTAAGATCCCGAATAATGGAATTTTTGCGGTTCACTCAAATTACTACTGTATTTGTTATTGTGTCATCAAATTAAATTTTTAATAGAACTGCACATTTTGCATTTTTCTGAAAAATTAGGCGAAACTAACAAGAGGAATCAAAATTCGAATTGATTACGAAAATTTTCAAAGTTCTTTTCAACTGTATTATTTGTTTTCACAGAATTCAAATTATAAGAATTTATTAATATTTTAAATCTTACCTCTAATTTTTTACGACAATCTTCACAATTATTTAAATAGTCTTCGATGGCAATCAGTTCAGTTTCTTTTTGTCCTTTAATGAGTAATACTCACTTCACAAATCATCCACTTTTGTGTTTTCAGTTTCATTCACTAATTCGTGTCTGTGGATAAATTTCCCAGAATTTTTTTTTATTCGAGTAATTTTTCTTTTTATAGTTTCTATCTTTTTAATAATTGTATTCATTATTCTGATCGCAGGATCCGTGAATAACGAATACAAACAATATGTTTTTAAAGTATTAAGTAATTTAATATTTTAATGACGTACAAGTATCCATTTAAATTAGTTATGTAAGTATCCATTTAAATTAGTTATGTATAGTACTTACAATACTGCAACAGTAATTATTTAATATGTGAGCTTCACGAAATTTGTAGTTGCTCACTTCATTTAAAGGCTCTGGCCCTCTAGCTGCTCATCCCGCGTTTCTCACGGACAACTCAAAAGTAGCAAAATTTGCTTATCTCGTGGGCATGTGTTTTTCTTCCTTTATTCAAGAGCACATCCCGCCTTTTCACTGCTTAACCAGTGAATACAGTATTAGACGTTTAATTTAGGTTTTAACCAACAGATGTCGTTAGTTTTCCCCTAGTTCGCCGTTTTTTTCTAATTAGAAATGGCTGCTAGAAAACGCTCAGCGATTACCAGAGTATATATTCCTGATGATTTATCAGATTCTGAAAGTAATTTTAGTTTTTTTTTAGTGAAATAGATTTTTCAGACCAGTCTTCAGATGGCGATGAATCTGATCTTGATTCAAAAAACTTGCAAAGCGTTATACAGTTGAAGCAAAATTGTGTAATAAATAGAAATTAACTGTAATTCAATCGTGTAATTCAATTAACTGTAATTAATTGAAAAAAAATATTTTTTTTGTGATAACATCTAAAATTAGTTTTTCTGACAGCTTAGTTTCTCAAAAAAAAAAAATTATAAAAAAATTCTTTTCTAGGAAGAAAAAGTTCATATTTCAAATTTCCATTATACATAGATTTAAAATATGCAAGAAAAAAAATTACACAATTTTTGAAGCTATTTCGGTTCACAAATTGAGTAATCAGAGCGTTAAAGACTGTCAGCTCAAAGTTGCGGAGACAACAAGCATGGGATATCAAAATGATTCCTTTTATTGCTTGTAACCTTATTTCGAATTGCTCAAGTATTTTATTAGTCTTCTATTTTATTTTGTGTCAGATCTATTTTAAACACTTAAATACTGTAGCATTTTTATAATATCAAAATAAAGTCAATAAAATGAATGAAGTAAGGTAAATTCAAAATTTTGGAATAGAGTTTTAATTGTGATCCTTTCTAAAAATATATTGGAATCATGCGTTCCGTATTTCGGGGTCGGATTTTATTACAGTTGTCATTTTTCAGCGTCTTTTTGACGATACAACCTCATGTTGCAGTCAGAGTTTACTAAAGACGATGCTATAAATGATTTACTCTTAGAGTTGAAAGCTAAATTTAAAAAAAAGAAAGCTTTTTTTTTTAGAAAAAACGAGCATCTTAAATAAACAAACCTCTTCTCAACATGTAAAACTAGCTAATTTTTATGATATAAAATTAAATGCAAACTTAAGCAAAGAATATAATTGTTTATTTATTTAAAATAATTTCATCATTCATAATTGGTAATTTTTTACATACAATTATATCTGTTGGGATCATTTTTATAGACGCTAAATTTAATACATGGATCTGTTTTTTCATGAACGACAGAAGTGACATTTCCGCACCAAGAAAGTGACACTGACTAAAATTAATAATCATTTAAAATTAATAACCATCAATAACCATTTAACTGTGGAATAGAGAATGGTCTCTTCCGAGAGGTTTTACTGCAAAACGAGAATTTTTTTTTTTTTTTTTTAGATACATTTTCGGCTAAAAAGATTCGAATAAATATTTAAATTTCCATATTCAATTGCGCTTGTGAGTATAAATTTCTACATTTAATACACGAATAACTTAATTGCCCTGTTAGTTCTATATTTAGTTGCCCTATAACGCAACTCTGACAATGTTCCTCATAAATTAATTGTATAAGATGATCTGATGCCCCAATGAAAAAAGTTATCACAGTGATAATTTTATTTATTTAGAAAAGCAGAGGTAGTAAATGTTTAGTGCATATAACATAATCATCAGTAGAATTCAGAATTGTTCCCAAATGAACCATCTCACTTCAAATCTTGCAAATGAGCCACATAATAAGGGAAACAAGGTAAGCAGTTTAATTCTTCCTTCTTACTCCAATATTACCATTGGCGTCGCATCGTTCGATTAGGTGTCTGGATGCTGGTCTTATGCGAGATTGTTTGTACTCATCTGGTTTGCCACAGTTTCCAATAATATTGACGCCTACTTCAAAAGTAGAGTTCACCCATTTTATGCTGCAGTCACAGTTTATCAAGTTACCTATTAAATGAAATTGAAAATTATAAGAGACCAAAAGTCTATATCAACAAAATAATTGCTAATGTTAAATTTTGTTTTACTGAGTGTGAACTATGCAAATAACTTGAAATTACGGCGGTGTGTAGAAAATTGTACTGAGAATACTATAGCATGAAAGAAATTTAACAGTTGATGATTAGTTCGAGAGTTAGTAACTGTTAGACTTCAAAAATTTATCAGTTGCTAAACTTGTAAAAAATGCCATGTCCAAAAAAGAACCATAACTATTGACTGCTGAAATGCAGCAAGAATATATTTGAAATTTGACCAGCTGAAAGGCCCTTTTGTTCATGTACTTAACACGAGAAAGACTTCTTTTAAAAATTCCAATTTGTTAGAAAATTATTACAATGTTTCTTTCCAAAACTTTATTTTATAAGCTCGCGCTTGACTTGATGCCAAAAATTAATTCATAAAATTTTAGAAAAATTAGACCTAGCATTTATTTAGGAATTTTGACATAAAAGACTCGAGAGACAATTTCTTTCAGCTGTTATGTGTAATAAGGCTATTGTTGTTAAGAAATAAAATTACTTCGAATTTATCACTTTTTTTTCGTGGCACAGATTCAGTTCTTTTAAGTCTAAAAATATTTTTTTTCAAGTAGGAATTGATTATTTTTTTAAGCCAATAATCGTTTGTTTTGTTACCATTAACACATTAGCATAATTAACAAAATATTCTTACATAAAATGTCATAAGATTTATATATTCATTTATGAGACATTATATAGACGATAAACCGCTCCAGCCAAAATTGCTATAAATATAAAACGATGCGCCATTGCTACACAACTGGTCTTTTTCGCCTTCTACTTTTGCTAAAATTTATAAAAGCGCCATAAATTTAGTTGCAAATCTTTCACAGTTGTTTTCCAGCCTATATAAATTTTCACGATTTCCACCCTCTCAATACGATTTTCTTGTTCTCGTTATATACGTTCTAATTTTGAAAGCCATCTTGTCCCTGCGTGAACTTACCCCTCAGATCGATTTTAAAGAGTTTTTCTGGTTTACTACTCCAATCTCTCTCCTTCAAGTCTGTTATTTGATTGTATGCAAAATTGAGGGATTTAATCTTCGGCATCAGAGGCACTAGATTTGATCCAATCACTTTAAGAGCATTGTAACTGCAAAGAGAATCATTATAAGTCATATCATGCTTCTTACAATAGTACACAACAATATCGCTAGTTTCCTCCATAAAGATACGTTGCTTTACAGCTGCTTGCAATAGTTATTATTATTATTTTTTAATTATTGTTAAATTTACGCTTTAACCTTTTTCTCTCGGATCGAGGAGAAAGTCGCTATTATTGAGCTGGAACCTTTTTAGGGCCCAATTCCACTATTTTGTAGGTATTTACAACAGGAACACCCTGTTGTCTGTTTGGTATACTTTTTTGTAATTCGCCATCTTGACCATGAGTCAATTCATGTTCAGACAAATATTTGTACATGAACGTACAAATTTTGTGCTTTTTTTAAAAAAAATCTTTCGATGTACACAAATATATGGATGTCAGTTAAACGTTAGAAGTGTTAATAGAGTCACAGTAAGAATGATTGTTCATTTTGTTATAACGGAATTTATGTATGCATTTACATAAAGATTGCTAGTGGAATCCCATTGAACCAGCCTCAGTTGCTATGGTGACTAAACCATAAGAACTTGATCCAGGCAAACATTTTGCGAGTTGTAAAAAGAAGAAAAAAATATTTTGCATCTGAACTGCAACATCGTTGCACATCAGGAGTAATCTAATTTATTCCGTCTGAAACTATGTCGTACACGCAATAAAAAAAAAATCCAACGAAGCATTAGAAATTGCTCGGAAACATGCTTTCACACCCGTGTCACACAAGCTCATAACATTTTTAAAACTTTGATAAACTTACATTACGATGATATTTTATTAAAATTAAAATATCTACCAGCTTATTCATAGAAACTCCCCTTGATGGAATGAAGGAAGGCCACCGGATTCGTTCCCTTCTGTCGATGGCACTCATAACATTTTTAAAACTTAGATAGACTTGTATTACGATGATACTTAATTAAAATATCTACCTGCGCTGGCCACCGATTTCGTGTCATTCAGTCGATGGCACTTATTTTGTACACCTATAACTTGGTGTGCGTTGTATAAGAAATAATAATAAAACTGTGACGAATTAGACGCTAAAAATCAAGTGCTACTCGTAAATGGCCGTAAGAGTAAGAACCTTCACCTTTGATAAGAGGTTTCCGGGTCCTTTTTGTAGGATTCTTCTCTGCAATAGTTCCGGTTTTTTATTCAAATGTAATTCATTTTTAAAATAAAATAATTTAAAGTTTAAAAAAAACAACTTTACTACTGGTTTGCACGAAAAAGTAATAAATAAAATATTGTGTGTAACTTATAAAAATAGAGCTTAGTCTCGGCTAATTTTTAAGGTTTTATGTTCATTTTTTTATATAAAGTTTATCTTAAAATGTATTGCTAGAATTTCTTACAAATTTTTTTAAGGAAACAGATAAAAAGTCGGTGATTTATTTGGGTTTATAATTGTTATTTGAAATTCGGTGGTTTATTTGAATTTATTGTTATTATTTGAAAACAGCCGACTTTTCATATGTTTTCTTTAAAAATTTATTAAAAATTCTTGCAACACTTAATACGAAAAGCGTTTTATAAAATACCTAATGAACAGAATACCTAAAAAATTAGCGGAGATTTTATAAACTCGTGTTTTATAAGTTGCACGCATTATTTATTACTTTTTCGTGCAAGCCCATGGAAAAATAGTTTTTTAAAAAATTTAAATTACTTTATTACATGTTTTTTCGTCCTAAGATTCGTTAAGTTTTGGAAAAAAGCTGTTCTCATTTTTTCTCAGAAACGAGTTTTAAAAGCAGAACTATAAATAAATGAGAACATGGATTTTTGAAAACTTAAGTAATGCCAACATTACCCCTGAACGGAATAATTAAAATTTTTAAATGATTCTTTGGATCTGAGTCTAAAATTGCTCTTGGTAGTCAATGTCCAACCCAAGCGCTAATGATTCTGGAGTTAAAAAAGCGTGACTATCACCCATAAGCTATACTTTTTTTTAAAATTTTTTTTTATTATAGACACCGGTTTCTATACTTCCGAAGGTAAATGAGACTAGCGAAAATGAATAGCCTCGATTCTTTGTTTATGTTAATGAGGAGTTTTCAGAATTCGTGGACTGCGATTTAATTACTAGCTTGGTTTCTATTTCATTGTTTAGCAAATCAAAATCTTTCTTGAATCGAAAATAATTAGGGAAGATGAATTTGTTTTTTCGAAAATCTCAATGCTTAATCTAATAAATTGTTGTGCCTTTAAAATAAAATATAACAAGAAATTTTTTCTGAAAAGTGTTGGAAATGTAACGACGAGTCTACTTTTAATGAATCGTTGAGAAATTGCTATTAACTTTTTCCATTTCACAAAATATAACTACAGGAAAATAACTTTTCCTCCAATGGGCAAGCATCTCTACAAGTTGAAATATCTGTTTTGTTAACTGTTATTCCTTTTTTTTGTCACTTTACTTTACTTAGTTTAGAATTTTGTTGGGATTTAATAGCGTTGGAACTTCATTGGAATGCAAAAATATTGTATTCAGACTTTTGCATCTTACCTGAGATCAAGATATTCCAAATTAGTGCTCGATCCAAAAGTATTATCAATTCGGTCGATGGCATTATGTGATAAATCAAGTGATTTTAAATTGGGAACATTCCGGAATACATTAGAATCGATTTTAGAAATCCGATTGTAGGATAAATCCAATATCTTCAACTGCCTTAGAGTAAGTGAGAAGAAATCGGCCGTTATTGATTTGAGTCCACCCTGAGTTAGCTGAAAGTGTTCCAGTTTGGTCAGGCATCCCATCCAAGGTAGTCTACCACCGCTACCTGTGTTACAAAGGGTGCAGATCTTATCTGACGACGAACTGTTCACCACTTTGAAGCTGCAAGAGAAATATATTAAAACTGTTTAGTTCAGGAAATATTTTTATGAATAACATTTTTTTCTATTACGTATTTTCAGTTTTAATATAGACCATTTTTCACTCAGTTATTTGGCTAAAAATTGCAAAGTAATATATGATAAAATGACAATTTTTTGTTATAGATTTTGTTTTATTTTAAATGTTCTATCGTTACACGAAACAAAAAGCCCTGCAAATAATTTCTGTTCGATTCGGGAATTAAAACAGTTGGAGAAAGAGCTGTTCGAAGAACATGTTAACCAATCTCTGTATGCTGATTGGTCTTAATGAAGAAATAAATTAGTAAAGCGCTTTTTTATAAGTTTTCCACATCTCTATTTAATTGTTGCTTCGTGAGTGGTACACTTATACAGTTTTCACTGCAGTGAAAGATTCTGAAAAGGAAATAAAATGGCCTCAAATTTATGTTATCGAAAAATACAAATATCGCAGTCGATTCAGAACATTTCCATAGATGCAAGTACCATTTTCATCAATCCAGTGTGCAGTTAGTGTTTGCAACCTTTCTAACTGAACCCAACAATGCTAAAATTGGTACTTTCCATTGTACTATCTCTATCTTGGAAATGTATGCACGTTCTGAATCGATTAAAATATTATGGCAGTAATTATTCTAGAAAAACAACTAATAGTTTTTTCCCCGCAATCTGCACGCCTGTCGTTTGCATCCAAGCTAGATGTTATATCGCTGGTTCAAAACTAAAACGACACATCTGCACTCACTTCTCATTCAAATAACATGAGAAGTGAGTGCAGAAGTGTCGTTTTAGTTTTGAACCAGCGATATGTATTAAATTTTTAAGAATATTTTAAAAAAAATGGTTTTATCAATTTAAATTATTTGTTCTTTAAATCACGAGATTCATTTTCTGGACAACTTGTAAAATGTACTTAAAGCACATAGTGTTCGACGAGGTTTAAAAGATGAAGTGGTATTTATGTTTAATGCATTTTATATTGCTCAAAAAATAAAAACATTAATTAAGTACGGGCAAATATTTGGATTTTCACTTACAAAATTTTTATTACAATTGTAGTTAACTCCATCTACTTTTTTTTAAATATTTTAAATATAGCGACAACAAATTACTTTCGAAATGTAGACAAGACTTCGTTAATTTTAGAAGAGAAACATAACTGGAGAATTTAATTTTTACTAATATTCAAAATAATTTTGAATAAAAATTGACTTGGTTAAATATGAGGAGATATTAAGAAGTTTTAATTGATTTTTATTTGAAGTAATTTTTTTATTCTAAAGCACTTATTTACGATTTTGTTCTTTTAACTTTCGAACTTCATGCTTTTCTCGACAGTGATTTAAGAAATACTAGGAAATTATCAAATATTAGTAATTTAAGTGATCAATGTTTTTTTTTTAATATCCTCCAAGAAATAAAGTGTAGTGTGAAAAACAAAAAATTGTATAACCCTGAATAACTTTTGATATAATGATCGGATTTAAACGTTCTAGGACTCTTTATGTTAATGGTTTGAGGGGGTGACTATGCTTCTTTTTTAATGCAGGCGATATTTTATGTTACGACATCAGACACAAAAATGTATTTTACAGCTCCTGAGAAATCGAATTTTAAAAAAGTCATATAGTTAAAATATGATTTCTCAGGTACAACTCGACCGATTTTTCTGAGCCTCAGACGTAAATCTTATTAACGGTACACAGAGGTAGTCTCACTGCGTACGTTGACGGGCCTGCAAAAGATTTGCACCTATCAGATTCGAATTTTTTTTTTTTTGAAATTGAACTTAGTTTCTTTATTTAACTAAAGTTAAAAATAGTTACCAGGAATCACTACTTTACTTCTTTTAAAAAGTAGCTTACAACACTACAAACTACGGGGGGGAAATAGCGACTACAGTAGTTTCGCTACCTATAGCGCGCAACTTCCGACCACTGACCAAGAATAATCCTCTGTTCTTGGTGTGATAAAACTCCTACATCCAAGTGTTATATATAGTTTTTCTAAAGTAAGAACTCCCCTATCCATTCGTCTGGACCCATGGCGGTGACTATGGTAATTAGGTATAACTATTTCAAGTAGGGGTGTGGGGTCACTGTTTAGGACAGGTTTTGGCTCGGGTCAGTGAGAGAAAGGAAATTTTTTACTTCGGTACTAGAAGCTACCCTCCCTGAAATGAGCTATCTTTGTTTCCATAGCAGCAGACCTCTGACTTTGTGGCAGGGGGAGTTCTTGCCGTAGACAAACTATAAGGCGTTTCAGTACACTACTTTGGTGTAAAGTAGTTTCCACTGTTTTTTGGAGTTGAGATACACTAACATCTCTTTTACCGTTAGGGGTTATATCGTATCGTATCGTATATCGTTATATCGTATTTCGCTACACCATTTCGGTCTAAAGTTGTTGCCACCATTTTTAGTGTTGAGATATACTACAATTTTTTACAGTGGCGGCAAATACACGGTGTTTCACTACACCATTTTAGTGTAAAGTTGTTGCCATCATTTTTGGTGTTGAGATACACTATAATTTTTTACAGTGGCGGTAAAAACACGGTGTTTCACTACACCATTTTAATGTAAAGCTGTTGCTGCCATTTTTGGTGTTGAGATACACTATAATTTTTTACAGTGGCGGTAAATACACGGTGTTTCACTACACCACTTTAGTGTAAAGTTGTTGCCATAATTTTTGGTGTTGAGATACACAACAAATTTTTACAGTGGCGGTAAATACACGGTGTTTCACTACACCATTTTAGTGTAAAGCTGTTGTCACCATTTTTGGTGTTGAGATACACTAAAATTTTTTACAGTGGCGGTAAATACACGGTGTTTCACTACACCACTTTAGTGTAAAGTCATTGCCATCATTTTTGGTGTTAAGATTCACTACAAATTTGTAAAGTGTACTTACCTAGTAGTAACAGAATTTCTGCACATGAGTGACATACTGCAGGCAAAGCACGGTGATAGTGTACTATCGACTATCTCAACTTCCTTGATGGTGGTCAACGTTAGCCAATTATTAGGTAGAACACTTTGACTATCACCCGTAGCTCCAAGTTGTTGCGCCTCCCAGAAAGAATCGTACATGACGAATTTATCTATCTCCAAATCTTTCAGAACATAAAGAATTGCACCCAACTCATCCGTTTTCCTCAGACCTTGGCAGATGAGGGTAGTCGAAGGGTGCCTCTTTCCGGTCAATTTAGTGTTAATGCAGATGCAAGGGTATACATCTACTCGAGGAGGGCAATCGGATCCTGCAAAAACTCCTGCAGCGCCGATTGCCACGAAGATCAACACAGGTATCATGCCTACATTTCAATACAGGATAAATTACTTAAAAACACAGAAAACAGGCTATCCAAAAGAAACAATCAAAACTGTATCATTTTGTAAGTATAATTATGAGTGAATGATACCATATCATCCCTATAGTGGAGGGATCATTCCCATTCGAGTGTGCAAAGGAGCACTCATTTATTATTGAGGATTCTCCCAATTGGGCATACAACCGCCGCTGTTTTGGGTGAATGTGTTATTTTGTAGTGCAAAAATTGATTGCACTTAGAAGAAACTTTAAATTGTGAAGATGTGTAAAATTCATTTCAGACCAAAATACAGTAATAAAAAAATAAGTGTTTGATCTATCTATGATTTCAAAAATGATTCTAATTTTCAGGTGCCGAATGGAATCTATAATAAAGTAGTTTTTTTAAACTCATTTTTATTTACTTGAAATGAAATATCATTTAATAGATGCTTACAAACGAAATTCATAATTTAAAAATGAAATTACTTATGAAGAACTCAAATCTGCAATAGTTCAGATTTAGAAGGCTTTCCCATCCCCACCCACGGAACAGCGGTTGAGAATCGAACTCAGTTGTTTTACACTTGTTGTTTCACAATATCAAACACATCCATATTTATTTTTTCCATCTTCTCTATTTTACATAATTTTAATCGATTACAGCGCTTTTTGTTATCAAAAATAAGGACAGTCATTTTTGTAAATCCAAGTCTACAATAAAAATGGAGGATTCTGTTTAAAATTTTGGCGTTGTTACCCGCAGAACGATCCCGTCGATGTGGATTTTTCTTTGGGGGGGAGGGTAGTTATCATCATTGAAACTTTAAAATTATTTACAAAAAATTTCCACATATTTTTAGATTTTTTATTTGATGCGTACATTTCATCAGATATTTGACTGTTTTATTTCCCGAGCACCCTGTATAACAATACGAACATACATTTGAGGAAAATTGCAGGCTAAAAATCATAAGATGTGTGACTAATTAATAATAATTTTAGCAAACGAGAGATCCTGTTTAACGCATAAATAAAGAATGTTAACTTTTCTGATTTCATGAATTTTTACATTGATTTATTTCTCTAATATAACAGCATCATCAGATTTCTATAATACGAAGATATTATCGTATTTTTAATATTATTTATCATAACAACCGAATCTCGAAACGAAACAGTACTCTTTATTTCGGATGTTCCTGCCACACATTTTACGATTTTTAATTTATGTACGAATTTTAATTTATAATAATTTAATTTAATTTCGAATTTTAATTTATCATAATTTAATTTATTTTCGAATTTTAATTTATGTAATGATTTACAAAATTCGAAAGAGGAAATAATTAGGAAATAATAATTTTCCGCCAACAAAATGCGAGAATATAGCCTATAATATTAGAATTAAAAAATATTACATTTACAGTTAAAAAAAATTTTAAGCATTTTTATTCTATACTTTATTCTATGAACCCAACGCTTTTGTTACTTTAAATTAGTAATTGTTATGATTAAAAGTATCTTGTAGAAAAATATTAGTGCTAGAGAAGTTGGTTGCAGAAAAGCCCAAAAAAATTCTGCCACATGGGAAGATAAGAATTTAAATAATTCCTATTGGACAAGAAAAGTCGTGTTTATATAATACAGGGATGAGAGTAGTCAGAAAGGAAATTAAAAAAAAAAAATACAAATCATGTTTTTTTAATTTTTTGATCACGATGCATAATTTTTAAATCGCACGATATTACAACCACAAAAACGAATCACGATATTGGATTTTAAGCTCGCGTGAATACGAATTGCTACACAGGGCTTCAACAGCTCGTAAATACAAATCGCGATATTGAATTTTTAAATCTCGTAAGTAAGAATCGCAATGTACAATATTTAAATCGCCTGAATAAGAATCGCAACGTTCAGCTTTTAAATCAGGTAAATACGAAAATCGAGATTTGATAATAAAATCGCGATTTTAAAAATGCATAAATACAAAACACGATATTGGATTTTTAAATGTCGTAAATAAGAATCATAATATACGATATTTAAATAGCGTAAATAAGAATCGCAATGTGCAACTTTTAAATCAGGTAAATACGAAAATCGATGATTGATATTAAAATCGCGTGAATAAAAATCGAGATCTGAATTACGAAAATACGAGCTATCCAGCCGACGGATAAAAAATACGGAAAATCTTATTTTCTGTGCGTGAAATCGGAGAAAATAGCTAAAATAAGTAAAAATGCGGAAGGGTTAGCAGCTAGGGCGTAGATTGAATTTTCTGTTTATCTTTGAAAATCGTAAATAAATATAATTATTTTACTTCAATGACTGAATTTAAAAAAAACGGGATATTTATTTAAAAAAACGAAACTTTTAGAGAATCGGAGTTTTTGATAAAAAGGCTGAAATTCGAGAGACAAAAAAAATCTCATCCCTGTATAAAGGTCAACCAGTTTTATCCCAAGGAAATGATTTTTAGAGAAACTTCAGAGGGAGGAAAAGGGACTTCAATAATTTCCCTCCGCGGAAAATTAAATTCCTCATAAAATATTTTAACTTGTGTAAAAAAAATATTTCAGCGGAAATTAGCGGGAAAAATGGAAACATCTGAAAAAAAGCGGAAATCCGCGAAAGAATCTCATCCCTGAAATAGCTAATTTGGGTTACATTAAGTTTGTTTTTGGATAGACAATTTAGAAATAAAGTAAGACAGCTGTTCAATCTAAAATGAATTCCTGTTTTCAATATGAATAGTGGAAAATGTTCCACTTACCTTTAGACCGCCAATTTGATGATTCATAAGCCTTTATTGGTTAATTACAAATAGATGAAGATGAATTTACAAGAAATGGTAAATGATGATTATAAAGTGATGAAAACATGGAGTTAGATATTAGCGCTGCATGGCGCGTCTCTAGTTACATTACATCTGCTTCTACTGTTTTTAAGTTTTTTGAGAAATAAAAAGTTATTATTTCTGTTGCGCCAGTGGCGCCATCTGGGGATAGTTTTCTGGTATGAGGGGGATGAGGGCTCGTTACAACAGCATTCATATAGTATATTAATGACATATTAGAGGATAAACATCGACTTTTCTATTTTTAAGATTTTTCCTAATGAAATAAACGCATCTTAAACTAAAAATTTCAAATTTGATAATTTTTTAAAAATGTTAATTGATTTTTAACAAAGCTGCATTCTTAATGTTTCCACGCTAAGTGTCAGAAAAACTACATACTAGAAAAAAAATTTATTTAGCGTTCATAACTTAAATTTATAGTTGGAACCAATAATATTTCAGTTGATAATGTATTTAATAATTTCAATTATTAAATTGTAATAAAAAATATGTATCTAATGTTTATATGGCCATAAAAAAATATAAAAATCATTAAATCCCATCGTTTTAAAAGTTCAAAACAGTGTTCAGATACATATGTGTGTGACCTGTGAATGACCGAAATCGGTGAATGTTGACAATCATATAGTCGCTTTGGTAAATGTTCGAAATATATACTAGGTCTAGTTGAGTGCAACAGTTCTGTATGCCTTCATCAATGTTTTTTTAAGGAAAGGTGAAGTAACACTGCCCAGTATGGTTACTTCGAACACTGATGCTTCTCCTAATCTATCTTCAGCAGCTATTAAAATATCGAATAAATATAATAATATCAATGAATACATTAATATCAAATCGGATATAACAAATATTTCGTACATTCACCGGCGAAGGTCGACATTCTCTTGATTTCGGTCAATCTAGGTATCTGTAAAATCCACTCTTCTCGAAATTCGAATTTTTTTCAAGAATGAAAACTAAAAACATTAGGGATCACTTTACTGGAGCAAGGGGAAAAATACAAAAAAATGCTAACAAATCACACAGTACAGGAGAGCAATTTGATTGCGGAAGGAAACAGGGTGCAAGTCACTGGTAATACCAGCAATACTGGTTATATAATAATAATCAGGATAATACCAGCACTATTTAAGAACATATTATAATGGCCTAACAACATCAACAATGGTATATGATTAACAAGCAGACATACATAACATCTTACATCCAGATCCAACTAACATAAAAGTCTTAAGGGGAGGTTCTCGAATGGACGCGCGCATGCGCTAACATCAAAGTTTCAGTTCGGATTCTAAAAGTTTCAGTTCGGATTTTAAAAGTTTCAGTTCGGATTTTAACTTAACCACAGATTATTTGAAAGATGATTGTTCGAAACAATCCATTGTTCAAACATCCCATGGACAACTAGTCAGATTTTCATTTCGTGACGGATCCGAATCTCAATGATGGTTGGCCGATACGAATCCTTTTCCGACTCACAACGACTTAAATTCTGATATAAAATATCCTTAGTGGTAGACGAATTATGGGTTACGATCCCCTTGCCTTTCGGCTAACCGTGGGAGGTTTTTCTCCCCATTTAACGCGAATGCGAATTTCTATCAAAAAAATGCCGAGAGCTAGTTTGTTCTATGATTAGATTCAGGAGTTCCCTTGTCTTCTGGATTTTTTTTTCAAAATGGCAATGCTACGAAATTGACAATAATATAGTCATAAATCCAAATGTAGGTTGACTGTTCAAAGCCGGCTATAATGATTACCATGATTTTTGATTTCTATGATGTTTCATGAAATATTTACACCACTGTCTTGAGAAACAATGCGTATGTTATCCATTAATATAATCGAGAGATTTTTAAGAAATTTTCGAAATTTCCACAAATAAAAGTAAAATTTAAAAAAAAAATCAAAAATTTTGTAATATTTAAAAAAAAAACACTTTTTTGAATATTACTTGCACGGTATCCCTTAGAGTTCTAAAATTACAGAGCCTTGTAAAAATATGCTGCTTACCTACCCTTGCGATGGCTCTGGTCTTGGGTATTAATAAAACGAAATAAGTATAATAATTTTTTAATCAAAAATCTATAAACTATTCTTGTAAATTTTTATTATTCTGTTGCATGTTTCATTATTATAAATACATTTAATTAAAACTATCATCAACTTCATGGTTGAAATTAATGTCAGAAATCTGACTGCATATTATTTCTCTGATGGAATTATTATTATTTTTCTAGTAATTTTTAAGAGTTTAGTTTTTAGCATAGCATTATACATACATATGTAATGCTAATTAGTAAGAATAAATCTACTCATTTTCTTAAAATAAAATTTTAAAACACATATGAAGAGAGTAACTTACCAATAATCGATGCTAATAACTTAATCTGTACGATATTAATGCATATGCCCTCAAGAAATTGCGAATCCAAAATAGTCTACAGCAAAGAATCTACCAATGAGCCAAAAGAAGAAGGGAAACCCCCTGTATTCCGACTTGATAAATAATATAAACAAGTGATTATTTGTCGTAACAGGTTTTGTAGAGGTCCTTGATTGGCTGGACACTCGGAAACTCTTATTCTTTAGGTCAAACGTCAATCTTGATAATGTAACTCGAGATGGTTGGATGAAACACAGAGCGAAAAAAGAAGGGATTTTGTTATTAAACATTTTTCAAGAAGTTTTTTTTTTTATCTCATTCCAATCGAACTGTGGAAGGGGCGAGGTGGGTGTGGAAAATTCTAAATATTCTTTTAATCCATTTTATTCAGAAATAAACTGATGGTAGATATTTTGCACTATTTAGCAGTACATATCCGATTGTCTATATACTATAATATATATG
>NC_092207.1:60886140-60909788 GCF_043381705.1 Parasteatoda tepidariorum | reverse complement strand
CCCCCCCCCCAATTTTTTTAAAAATACTTTTTTATTACATTTTGTTTCGTTATTACATATACTTTCATCTGTTAATTTTTTTCAAGATACATTTCTTCATTTTTAACAAGATATTTAAAAAAAAGTACGAATTTCTTGTACTTCGGAATTTTGCCTTACGCTAGCATTGAAACTCAAATAACTATAAACAGTAGTTTCGTATAATAACGTGTTTGTACACGCGTAACATTGGTATTTATTGTGTTGATGAAGTTTTACAGTTGTGAGAAGTCAGTTTGTATTATACACCTTTCTTAAACAAATAATTAGTAGAAAATATAATATTATTTATATTTTATGAAATGAAATTTAAAAATATAGCTTAGATATCTGCCAAGTTTCTGCATAAGAAAAGAATCAAAGATGACTCAGAATTCATTGAAAAAAGTTATAAACAGATTTGAACAGCAAACAAGACTATTACAATTCTTGTTTGATTAAACAATTTTTTAATTGTTATGTATCAATAATTACTTATTTGTTTTTGAATAAAAGTATTTTAATAAAAATTTTTAAAACAAAATTGTTTTCATGTATCTCTAATTGCTTAAAAAAAATATGCCAGGGGTGTGCAAGTGCACCTCCTTGCACTCCCCTGCCGACGCCCTTGTTTTCTAAGGTTATGACTAAATACAGAAAAAACTTTTAATCTGGTACTGATTGCTGCTAGTTCTAGATTTATTTGGAAGTTATTATATTTTTTAACGAAGTAAATATTTGGCGTGAATGAAATATTTAAAAAAAATTATTTTAATCAACCTTAGATATTGAAGTTTTAAGTCATCAATATTTAAGCATCGCTACCAATTAAGAAAATTTTAAATTATTTGATTCGATGTAATAAATTTTTACAAAAGAATAAATTCAGTGCACACTTACATAAAAATTATTTTTAAGTTGGGATTTGATTATTTTAATATAATTTAACGTCATCCAATGTTTTCCGACTTTCTCTGCCACTGTTTTTTTGTTTTTCTTTTCTTTTTGAAATAAGCAATTCATTTTATGCATGATATTTTTTTGTAGATTTTTTTGCGGGATTTATTGGATTAGTTTTTTATCATACTTGTTTAATTAACCTTAACATTTAAAAGCATATTTACAGAGATCCATTTAAAAGTTCTGTATATATAAAGAGATGCAAATTTGCTCCGGACTATGGATAAATATTTTCTTGTGGTAGTGTTTTTTTTTAATGTATGATTCTTGATTTAGCAAATTCAATTTATAGGTTTTTAACTCGCCATTATTTCTAAATAATTCAAAAGCTTATCTGAAATGCTAACTTTGTTACAGCTATGTCGTGTTAAGCCTTTTAAGAAATTCGCAAAATTAGCTAACCGAGTACCAACCTTCACTCTGCTTATTTTAGCTTATTTGTTATGCGTGTGAGTAGATATATCTACACATTTTACCCCATACGTTAATGATTCATGCGTACATTTGAAAAGTATAAATAACAAGTATTTATCTCATTGCTTATATCATATGTTTCTGGGTAGAGAGATCGCTAGCAGGCAGAGCAAGCAAGTTATAACAGCTTGATGCATTGTTAATTATAAAAAAAAGCAATAAAATTTTCATAAAAAGTTTTTAATAACGATACATTTTCAAGTATGAATGGGAAAAAAGTATAAAATACTACTTATAAAATATACTTCATAAACATAGACAAATCGATGAACTTATATGCATCGTTGATTAAAAAAATAATAGTTAAAATTTCAACAAAAGTATTTTTAGTTTAAAAAAAACCTTCTTAAGAATGTAAAGCAAAACTAAAATATTTAAAAAAATGTACAGGGATACAAATAAAAATTTATTATACTAAAATTGAAGAAATAAATTAAAAAGTTTAATCAAAACTGCTTTCTTGGGAACAATACAATTCATGCAAATTTTGAGATATAAACTAAATAATCTTACAAACCCAAGAGATATGTTTAAACTGTTAAAGTTTGAAACAATAATACATGAAAGCAAAAATTTATAAGATTTTATTCTCAAAATACTTAATTCTAAGTTTAAGATGATTTTTTTTTCTCAATTAAATACCTGCAAGTGACGTCATCAAAGTAAATCATGGCATTTGTCCATTCAGTTGCCAATCATGTCGACACACACGAGTGACGTCGCTTACAGGTATACAATTAAATCTCATTTAAATCACATGACTTGCCACAATCACTTCCATTTTTTATTCCTCGAGTTGCAAGTACCCAATTGAAAGAAAGTAAAAAACAATGATATAATTGGTTTGTGTATTAAATAACATGAGAGCTAAAAGCAGCTATGCTATGCAAAGGATTATTTTCTGACCTAATGTTTCGGATGCATCAAAATCAAACGACGTTATAACTTAATCCTGATTAAAATAAAAGTAATATGAAACAAAATAATAAAAGGAAGTTTATGAACTCTTTATATCTTTCCGAGTCCCAGTATTTGGTACAGTTTTATCACTTTAAATATTTTCATTGTTAATATGCCTTTTATCAAAGCAATTGTCCATGTAAAAATGCAAATGGATTTACTCTCGTTATTCGCAGTTTTTTTATGACAATGAAAAATAATAACAAAAGTAGGAAATTGGATTCAATTAACATTTTGCATAGTTTTACGGCATTTTAATTAGTTGAATTTACTAGCTTTAACTACTCAACCTTTCATGACCAAATTACACTATAAATAAATGTTACAGTATGCAATGAAAAAAAAGTCAAAAATATATCATTTGTGTGAAATAGTTAAAAATAACTAAAAAAGTTGATTGGGTTTAATAAATAGATTTTTTTCAACAAACTAATAGTCGCATTTTCTGTGTATGTAAGAGATTGAATTTATAGTTTAATCTGTTTTCATTTTTAAATGCATTGGAAGAGAAAAATATACAAGGATTATTTTATAGTGGTCAAAATTGTTTTATCAGAAACAGACCAATAAGGAAATACTTCATTATTTTCACTTCTAACGAATACAATAGAAATTTGTAGATGTTTTTTTTTTTTTAATTTCATTTTTTTTTTAATTTTGTAAGAGTAATTTTTATTTTGTAAATTTTATTTATGTTATTTTCTTATTTACACATGCATTGCAATAAATTAATATTCTGCTCTAAAAACTCATAAGTGATTGTAACTGTCTAAAAATAATAGTCGTCCAGATGATATGATCTTAGTATATTTTAGACATGGGGGTTGTCGTTCGCCTATTTCTGGTGCCAATACTACTTCCATCACATCTTTCATTGAGCATTCTGGAAGCTTTTCTTAGCAAAGAGTTTTCGTATTCCTCTGGAGTTGAACATCGGCCTAACAGCATTGTATGAACGGGGAAAGTGCTGTTAATCCATTGAATGCTGCAATCACAATGCAGTTGATTATCTGCGGGAAAGAAAAATACTACCATTAACAGACAACTTGTTAATTTTATAACGTTAAAATATATTTTATATATTTTAACGTTGACTAAGTAAAAATTTTATTGTGTTAACAACTGAGTAAAGTTTGGGATCATTCCATTGTCATTGCTAGTTTCCTTATTCGTTTGGTACAAATTTTCGGGCAAAAGTGGTTTTAAATTACTCTTCCCCATGGATGGCCAAAGCGAGGTGCGTCCTTCAGGGCAAATTTTCTATTTTTAAACTTAGCATATCTATCATAAGGGGTTCTTGAAAGTATGACGTCCTCTTCGCACGCAGCACAAATGTTGTGAGCAGCTTTTGTGGTTTTAGAATCTCGAATAAATAAAATTAAAAAAGGAAGGAGGTGCCGAAAGCGCTTGTTTTTTTTTCCAACTTGGCGTTCCATTTTTAATAATCTGAATATTAAAGTAAATTTACTTAAAAACATTGATTTTGGTGGAATATAAAATTTTTTTAATGATCTAGAATATTATGAAAAAAAAAAAAACATTTAATGTATGGAGTATCACAATTTTTAAAAAAAAAGACTGCAATAGCATTTACGATAAACTTCAGCGCGTTTTTCAGGGTATTGTATTTTTTCCCCCCTAACCAAAACTGCACCGAGTTCACAAAATCTAATTATCCATTTTCTTTTAAATAGCATATTTTTACCATTTATTGTACCAGCTGTGCGCAAAAGGTTAATAATTTAAATTTTTAAAGATTTCTTAAAAGTTTTTTTTTTCGGTAGCGAATTTTTTCCAAGTGTACTACATATTCTTTGGACTATATCAATGTGAAGGTTTTTTTAGAGTGAGGGAAGAGAAATGAATGATTGATTAACTTTTTTTCAAAAACTATCTCAGTAAGTTAATTAAATCAAAAAAAGATCTCCAAATCTTATCCATGCATTATTTATTTATTTTTGTTATTTCTAAAACAGACATAGCTATTGCAAGAAATAGATAATGTTTAGAAATTTATTTTCAGTAAAAGTTTGTGTACTTGAAATTAAATTTACGTTATTTACATTATTTTTTCAACAAACACGACTGACTTAAACAATAGGTTAATAAACATTTCACGAGTCTTAAATGAATACTCCCAAGAGACTGTATCGGAAAGGTATACTTGATAGTATAAAGACTTCATTTTTCTTTAAAATTTATGAAGATGGTAATAAAAAGTGACATCCACAGAGTGTTCCAAAGCAGGCGCCCATTCTCAAGTCTCACTCGACGTGAATGAAGAAAACAAAAGACATTTGATACAGAAAACGTAAAGTTGCCAACTAAAATTAAATATAAAATTGAATAATAAAATTGATAAAACCGCGGTAGCCGAGTGTGAAATTGAAAAACATTGGTAAAAAGCGAAACTAGAAACTGAGATTGAAAACCGCAGTAGCCAAGAGAAGCAAATCGGGACAAAGCGGATTGACATGTGCTATCGATATAACGAGTCTGTAACTAATTGTTTATTTTAAAATCCAAAGTAGTTCTGATTTATTTTCATTAAACATCGTTTATTAAATTAATAATCGCTAAAAACTGAAGCGAAAAGATATACTTCTTTAAAATTAACTTTATTAGCTTCAAAATATATGAAAATAGCAATCGAATTTCGCTGGTTTCAAGCGCTCGGAAATAGGCGCCCATTCTCAAGACTTGTTTGACGTGAATGAAGAAAACACAAGTGATTTAATGTCGTCTATGACATCGTTTCCATCCTTGTATGACATCTTTCATGCAACATTTATGTAACCATATACATGCTGGTCATTTAGAAGAAAATGGCAGGTCATTAAGTACTTCAGGAATATAGTAAAATGCTTACCTGTCAAATCAATATTTTTCAGACTTTTGATGGGCACACCTTCCCATTCACTCTCATCGAGTTGTTGGATCGTGTTGTAAGCAAGATTAAAAGTCACTAAATTGGGCAGTTTTGAAAAGAACTTATTTCCAAGGGTTTGAATATTGTTCCAACTATCAATATAAGACAAAATTATTGATAACAATTTCTTTGAATATTTCAAAAGTGTTCAACATTTTATTAAATTATAAGCAAAATGTAAAAATATTATGTAAAGAAATACGAGGATTGTTTTTTAAGTAAGGGCTGTTTTGTTGTGGACACTAATAGGTGACTTAATCAGTTACAGTCATGTAGGTAACCTGTACAGTCAGTTATTCTGCGTCTTTAAAATGTTCAAGTTTAACAAATCGCCCCCCGCTGATCGAGATACAGTCAGTGATGCATTTTTAGTCAGCAGAAAGCCTGTCTGCAGCATATAGCTTCCCTCAGCTAGGAACTCCTGCCGCCACAAAGTCATAGACCGTCTGGTGCTATGGAAACAAGAATAGCACATTTTGGGGAGGGTAGCTTCACTCTAGGACTAACACAATAGACGGAGGAGAGATATTCCCTTTCTCTCACCGACCGAAGTCGAAACCACACCAAAACAGTGACCCCGCACCCCTACTTGAAATAGTCTACCTCGTTACCATAGTCACCGCCACAGGTCCAGGTGATTGTCTGGGGGAGTTCTTGTTTTAAACAAACTATACCTTCACCGGCAGATCTGTGAAGTTCATGAAGCTTCCTACTGGTATACTGACGGGAAATTTTGTTCCTCCATGACAATGAGTCTCTTCACAGCTCAGTCTCCAGCTTTATTGGATTCTTTTAGTCGTAAAGTTCTGGACCAACCCTTAATACAAGTCAGGCCTTGCGTTAGGTGATTTCCATCTTTTCCGATGTTTCAAACGTCATTTTGGCGGCAACCAGTACAACGATGACGTGAAAATGGTCGTGACCTCTTGGTTATCGGAGCAGGCGGCAAGTTACTATGAAGAGGATATTCTAAATCTAGTTGTAAGGTATGATAAGTGTTCAAGAAAATTTGGCAACTATTTCGAAAAACAAGAGAAACATATGTAGAATCAAAAAATTAATTTGCTTCATGAAAATTTTCTTCCGTTTGGTTATTTTCAAACGGCCCTTGATAAACAGCTCTAGTATCTTAAAAAATGTAATCTGTTGAAGTTTTAGGTTTATTTTTAAGCTTCTTTATAGATTGGTTGTATACAGCAGCAGTTTCCAATTTTTTTTTCCGGCAATGGAACGCAGATGGATTAACTCTTTTTCGTCGGAATCCCAACTTCATAAAAACAATTTCGACCGTATTTGTCAATAAAAAAACTTTATTTTGAAAATACTTAATAGGAAGAATGAACTTTTTTCACTGTTTTATCATTAATAATCTTAGTCAGTTTTTATGTCCGACTGTTAAATTTGAAATCATGAAGCTGTATCTAGTCCAGCTATAAATTTGTTTTAAGCGTAATGTATGCTTTCAGCTGAAAATGAATAAAACAAGCAGAAATATGGTTTTCTTTGAAATAATAATTAGAACGAACTGACGTTAAAAATCGTTATTAGGAAAACATATTTCTTTATTAACAAATTTGGTAGTTTTATCTTCATTCAAAAATCGCAATGAGAAATAATAATGAAAGTTTCATAAATGCATGATCTTTTCATAATTTATACTCTATATTGTTATTAGAAAAATTATATTCTGTAAAAAAAAATTATTTATTTATTTCTTTAAAGGTATTTTACTTTAAATAAATTCTTAAGGGCAACAGAAATATGAAATAAGAAATGAATTATTAATTAGATGCTAAATTGATTGGATTGAAATAAGAAACAATTCTTTTTAAAGGTCTCAAAGGTTACTGGTTAAAACATATGCCCTAACTCTCGGAACTACTTTAACTCTTCCACGAAACCCTATTTGGGAACTACTGATGTACAGAGTATGGACTATATTATATCTCTCAAAATAAATAAAGAAGTTCGATTCAATTCATCCTTGAAGCGTTATTTTAAACAAATGTAACTTCTTTTTAACTACAGTACACTTTCGATATCTCGAAAACCTTGTTATGTCAAAAAAATATTTTTCCCTTAGGCTTTATATATCCACCTAGTGTTAATTTGAATTCCTATGTCGAAGAGATTCTTCTCAAAACCTTGTCATGTCAAATTTTTTTCGAAATAGAAATTGAACTTTTTCGAAAAACTCACAAAGTAAGTTTAGTGTAAACCAATTCTTTTCTATTTGAAGCATAATTTTTTTTGTCTTACTTTTAAAAATAAAATTATAATTGCTGTATTCAGATTTAGAGTCAACGATCATTGCATGCATATATATATATAGGTAATTATTCGTATGTTTCATGCCTCTACTTTTTAGAGTAATGTTTTGGAATATATTTTTCTACTTTTTAGAACATATTTAGTTCTGAACTTGTTATCCCGAAACCTCGCTTTCTCGAAATTTTTTTAGCGTCTCTTCAACTTATCGAGAGTATACATTATTATACTTCTAAATACCGGAATCTTAAGTTTTCCTTGATAGTTTCTTTATTTATTGTACATACACGACACTGATAATTCTTTACTGTTGAAAATTGTACAATACGGATTCAGCTGAGCTTTTTATCTTGTTTTTCTGACTTCTCTTTTCAAAGAATGTAACCAAATAATGTGATGTAGAAACAATTTTTCCTTGGTCTCAGTTGCTATCATAATTGACTCTATATGAACTCTATATGACTCTATAGAATTGACTCTATATGGGTTCTATATGAACATAAACCAATATTGGAGTGTCTAGATTATTTAATGTTGGTCCTACATAGGGCCAGTATTGGCTGAATAATAAATATAAAATGTCGGGTGAATCTGACAATTCTATATAGGGCTAATGCGGGAAAATAACGGCCCTTTGAACGCTTATTGAGCATAAATTCGTGAATATTGGTACAATGAGGGTCCAAGTTAATTTGCTGCTAGGGCCTAGAAATAACTTAGGACCCTTAAAAAAAAAATTTAAAAAAATTAGTCTCTTTTGAAATGGTATTAAGAGACGACAATTTATTTTTTCCCGGGTCGCATTCATTTAATCGACAATAATTTCATCGACAGGCCATTTCATCTACTAGGCCATTTCGTCGACAGGCTGTTTCCTCGAGAGGGTCGTTTCGTCGACGAAATGACCCTTGAACCAAACCCTTTTTTTTCCAGTTTGTCATGGGTACAATAAATTTGCAGTCGTGGTAATAAATTGATGTTGTTCAAATTCAATTTAAAAAAAGAAAAAAAACACTTCATTGTTTAGTGTACTGAATGCTTAAAAAGTTACCTGTAATATACCCGATCCCGAATTCCGAAGAAAGACTAGATCGAGCGGTGCATCCGACACGCCCACCATAACGTTTCATTTACGTCATCAAGAATTACTGTACTGCTGCCTAAGGCTCCTATACTATCAGAGCTGACCTATCAAGCAATATTGGAGCAAAAAAGTTCACAAGTTAACGTTATGTTAGTATTGTGCTTATGTTAGCTCTTTGGAGCAAAAATAAATGATGAGTCGGCCTGTCTAATTCAGGGGCTCTACTGCTGCCATCTTTGACTAATAATTTCTTTTAATTTCAAAACCATAACGTACTTGCGTTATTTCACAGCCATTACTTTTTGTTTGGTTCTGTTTAAAACTATTCTTCGCTATTTAGTTCATTTGCCTTTTAAAAGAAAAAAAAAACAGTTCTCGTTTGAACTAAACCTCCTTTCTCTGATTCAAATTTTTAAATTGTTTTCTTTTTTTCATGAGATTAAAAAAAATTTAAGGCTTATTATAACTTCAACACAAAGCCGAATACACATGTACATGCATTTTAGCATAGATAACTGTCGAAACATGCACTTAAAATGTTGCCTTTTTTTCAATAAGTTCAAAAACAAATATGTATATTTATAAGAACATTTCTAGTTTAAATATTCTTCTAATTATAACAAAAAAAGAAGAAAAAAGAATTGTTTTACTTCTTGAAAGTGTAAAGTAGTTGGAAAGTTTTTTCTTGATAGAAATCTAAACAAAGAGTTTCTTTAATTTGTTCAAACTAAACTAAAACAATTACATACTTTGAAATTGTTAACTTTTCAAAATTTTCAGAATAAAAAACTCTACAATTATTTTAGTTACTTCTAACCACTTACCTCTAGATAATTATAAAAATACATATTTAATGAAATTTCTAATTTAAATATTCTTAAAATGAGAAAGACTGATTTTTTTTCCTTCATAAAAATTGGAAAGTAGAAAGAAAACAGTTTGCCCCTAATAAAAGTAGTAGACTAAAATAAAAAAGAAGTATTTTTAAATTTTTTAATATCATAAAATATTCGCTGTGTAAAACTAAGAACATTTCTCTATTTTTTAAAGAAGAAAAAGCTTCGAAAAAAGGATTTTATTTTAACTGTAAATAAAGTTTAAAATCGCACAAAACATGATTGAATTAAAAAAAAAATACATATATTTTTTAATACTAAAGATGACAGCAGTGCACTGATTTTTGATGATGTCAATGAAAAGTAGTTGTGGTAGTGTCAGGTGCAACGCTCGATCTAGTCGGTCGAGAAATGCAAAATTCTTGGTTTCGTCGTTAAATTTGGATGTCCATTTTCAGAACCCCCTATTTCTGACTGTCCACAATAAAAAGCTGACAGACGTATTATCTTCTTTTAAGTGACATTTAGAATTTACCTTACATCCAGATATTCCAGATTAGTCATTTCAATGATAAACATATTGTGCAGATATTGGATCAGGTTGTGGGATAAGTCTAAGGTTTTGAGCCGTGGGAGGTTCTTTATGGCCTTCGCATCCACGGTAACAATCTCATTGTGGGTCAGATTCAAAATGGTCAGCTCCTTCATCTCATAGGGAAATAGATCGAAGTTGATGCTGGATAGTTTACCGTGGCTGAAATGGAAATGCTTTAACCGACTCATGCAACTCGTCCAAGAATACTTGTTGTTTTTGCCTGAATCACAGAGTGTGCAAATCTTATCGTGGGACGAACTATTGGTGATTGAAAACCTAAAAGAGAAAACACATCAGCTCATTTGTTACGAAAATCAATTTCATTTTATACAATAAAAAGATAAGCCTCGAGTAGATCAAACTTGTAGATCTCCCGTGAAGTTCTAATGAAACTTGTATAATTTTGTAGACAATTGTTAAATTTTGGTTTGTTACAATTTTCAGTATTTTTATGCATTTTTCAGCACATTATCGCAATTTCAAGTTTCTAAGTTTTATACTTTTTTCGCAACAAAGCAAAAGGTAACTTGAAGCAAAACTACTAAAAAAACATCGCGGAAAAAACACTTAAAATTACGATAACCTTTAAATAATTTTGAATTTTAAGAAGAAAAAAAACTCGTATTAAGTTCATAAATAAAAACGACCCTTTCAGCACGACAAATTTTACATATGTAGTTGCATTCCAGTGAGCAATGGAACTGCGCTCGTATCTTTCACAAGTTTAACAGTTAATGATTCTGGGACTAATTAACGAAGGTTAATTTTTTTTTATTCCATCTTACTCCCTGTTCACTTTTCTTCGTAATTTCAGTTCTACGTTTTATAGTGTTTGAGCAGCAAAACAAAATATAACGTAAAGTTGAACAGCTTTTACTGTTTTTTAATAAATATAAAAATTCTTTTTAATTAATAAATTGAAAGAAGGGACATTTACTTTTGAGTCATTGTATTTCTGCAAACGAGTTTGGATTGGCAGGCAAAACATTGCGATAACGTTGTGTCTACGATATCGATCTCCGTGACTTTGAGCAACGTTAGCCAGTCTGTGGGCAACACTCTCTTGTCTTCGCCTGCTTTTTCAATCTTGTGAGCCTCCCAGAAAGAATCATACAGGTGCAAAACATCTATTTTTATGGCACGTAAGGATGGAAAAATCGCAGCCAATGAATCAGAGCTATGAACATGGTGGCAATACACTGAAGTCATATAATTTTTCTTCCCCAGTTGAATGTTCGAGCAACTGCAAGGATAGATGCTCTCTCGAGGTGGGCATAGACTTCCAGCCAACACACCAGCAGTGAAGAGGGAAAGGAGAAAGAAGGATGTAAACATGATTAAACCTGTAAATGAAAATAATAACTGTTAAATATCACTCCTCCTGTAAATTGGGGATGTCTTATTGATTGCCCTTTTTCCATAACTTAATGAAATTAACATGTTTTTATTTATTTTTTCAAATGTTTTACTTTACCTGGTCTACATACTGAAGTGGTATTTTTTTATTCACATGTTTGGAATGTGGTACTATCTCTTTCGAGTAACAATAAAGGACGTTTTCGGTGAAATGGATTCCTATCCATTGTGTCTTGAAGGGAAATGAAAGTGCAGATAATCAGGCAAAAGATGAATCTCTCTTTGATCCTCCAGAATGTCTTTTAAACCTGAGATCCCTATCCATATTATAAGCAACAAGATAATGCACGACTTTCTACAGGCTCATTTACACTATTGCTGACTTTCTTGACTGCATTTTGTGAGAGGAACATGAATCCATGAATGGCGAGCTGCTTTTCAAGACGCTCTTCAACAACACAGCTTTAAGCAAACATTGGGTGCTTCCGCCACTGAATTGCCGAACTCACTTTCTCATCATTCCAACAATCGTTACTATTTCACAATACAAGTTGACGATGAATTTCAGCTGGTTTAACATTCTTTGCGTTCGAAAATCTGATTATAGAAAACAATCCGTGGAATCGCAGTTGTTTTCAATATATTGAACTCCCCACTATTACATGGAAACATTACATAATGTGGCTGCGATGGTCAGAGATGCGTGTGCGCTTAGACGGAAATTTGATACTTCCGCTGCAGTGGCGGTAGAGCGAAATATGGTGCATCGGGCTTGCCTTCTGCGTTCGAAAAAGTAAAAATTAATTAAAAATATTAGTTTTTCAAAATTAACTGTCGCTTTCCGGAATTTCTGTTAACATACGCATATATACTTTTAAAAAAAAAATGAATAGCATTACTTTAGCACCAAGTGAAAAAATATAAGCAGCTATTTCGTCACGCTCGGTTGATGCAATCGAATCCTTTAATTCTTTTAGCAAGTACTTTTTCACTTTGTCCATAATTGCTGTTACCAATTAGCTACATAAATAATATTTATTTATTTTTTAGCTTATTTTATTTCTAGTCAAATCCAAATTTTCAAAGTCTAATCCTGAATTTTTGTTCTTTTAAATTTTATACTTGTTGCTGATAATATTTATTACTGTATTAGGTAACAGACATGACAAACCTGATAACAGACGTAACAGAGCATTTTAGTATCTTTTTTTTTTCTTTTTGTAAAAAAAAATTATTTTTACTTAGCATCTTTTTTTTTCGTCCTCAAAATCCCGTCGTATGATCCAGCTATTTTTCATGAAAATACAAATTTCTTTAATTGTCATCAATTGTTAAACAAGCATTTTTTTAAAATCTATAAGTTATTTCCTCAGAGAATCATATAAACTTTCATTTAAAAAAACAATTTTTTTCTGAAGTGCCGGAACACTATCACTCAATCGGTTTCAGATATAAATCTATCTATTAGTTAGATTGATGAGTTTATAATTTGCCTTTAATATCAATTCAATTGAATTTATGAAGTTCTTTGTGATTGTTTGGTTACTGTTTTTAATTTAGTTCCATAAAATGCTTAGATTTAAGTTCTTGAAGGATATCACTTGTTGATGAAGATAACAGTACGCTTTGTATAGTTAATTGCGATTTATTTTAATCTCTTACAATTTTTCTTATTCTTAAACTTCTCCAATGTGGAATAAAATACGTATTCATATGGATTACGTACACTATTAATTCTTTCAAACTAAGGAATAAATTTCAAAAAGTGTTGTTAATGTAGATTTTTCTTTTCTTTGTTTATAGTAGAATTTAATATGACTGAATGAAATAAACAGGAGTAAATAAAAATATGTCAGAAATACTATATTCGTATGATAGAAATAAAATCAATAAATAAATTATTTGAAATCGATGTGAAAATTTTATGCTTCTCCATACATTCACAGTAGGAAAAAATTTCAAAACGAAAAGATATATGCATGCAATTCTATCTTTGGTCAGTATTTATTATTGGAATGGAGCAAGGAAAAAGACGCCTTTAAAATTAACCACCCACTAAGAGAAGTATTTTATTCGTACATGCTTTTAATATAAATTATAATCATCATTCATGAAATATTCCTAAGGAAGAAAAAAAATTGACAGAGTCACTACATAATAAACCATAGAGAGTCAACTATTCAAATCTACAGTGACATCTAACCGTTTCCTTTGTAGCAAGAGGGCGAGACAAACTTCAAGGAAAATGTATAAGAGTGGATCGTCTATATCAGGGGTGGCGAACATCTACCAACGTGCCATTTTTTTTCTAAAAAGTTGTTTAATGAGGTCATAGACGTGCCGTCAAATAATTTTGACTTCGTGATTATTAGAAAAATAATAATACTAAATACTATCAGCTTTAAACTCTTTACTTACACTGAAAAAAAAAAAACATTTCGCAATGTCTCAGTTATACGCGTTATTCAACTTAAAGTAACATCAGTGTGACTTCTGTTGTTGCAGAATAGATGACAAATAACTTAGATTAGGTTGTAAGATGTTAGTTTAAGCAGGACTGTTAAAAAAATTTTTTTTTGCTAGTTACTTTTGTTAGCTTGTTTTTTATGTTATTGTTTTTTTAGCATTAATTGTTAATTCTTTTATTAATAATTATTTATTATTTTGTGAATTTTAATTTAATTGTTACATATCCTTCATAGTGTAATAACATTTGTGTAATGACAATTCATAGTGTAATAACAAATGTGATCGGTGACGTACCCAAAATATCGTGTTGAGTGCCATAAATGGCACGCGTGCCATTGGCTCGCCATCCCTGGTCTATATTATCATTTATGACTATTTCTTTTTTCTCAATAGAGATGTCTACACTGACGTCACTTCACTTACCTGTCCACTGGAAATCCATTAATGACCAATCGGTTACAGAGGCCAACAGGAATGTGTTTCTATTGGGATATGAATACGAATCGTCTATTAGGAATAATGCATACGGAATTTGATTGAATGATAGTGGAGCCCTGATCTAGTTCAGCCTCTGACTTGGACATCTCCATTTAAATGTATTTACTTGTAATATTTATTAGTAGTTTCTGCAATTATTACGTTTTTATAAGTGATTATTATTCCAAAGTAGCTAAATACACGTTCTTCTTGCGAGGTGAAAATAGTAAATTATAAATAAAGCGCTTTAAAATCGTGCACGAAACTGAGACATTTCAACACAGTTAATAAAGTAAAGCTAAAATAATAATTCCGATTTTTTTTTCTCTTTACTTATTACTATATTTTGTCCTATCCTCTTTCTACAGTATCTATTTTAAAACTGCTCGGTTTTAATGAAGTTTAATAGGCAAAAAATATACTAATACTAGTGGGCTGCGCCCGCTGCTCGCTAACGCTCGCCAACCCCCGAAAATTGCTACGCAATCTTATATGGTTTGCTTCGCGTACCAAGATCGCTTCGCTAGCTACTAACTTAGGTACATTGCAAATGCACACAATTCTAAGAATTCAAAACAATCATTCAAATCCATATAAAAAAATTACATCTTTTTAGTAAATACTAAGTCATTAAAATAAATTTGAATTCAAATAAATGACATGTAATTCGTTAAACCTATTAGAAATGTGCTATAGTATAATTCGTGATGTAAATCAAAAATCGTCAAATAAATTCGTAATGTATAAATTCGTGAAAAAAAGCGCTTTCGACAAAATACTAAAATAGAGATCTATCGACAAAGACTACTCACTTCTGCCTAGCTTAATAGTATGAGATTGCCGCAGTTGATGCTCTCTGGTTATTTCAGTTTCCGTTTTTAAAAGCGCTATATGTTGAGTCACCTCAAATAGATTTGGCATGTGACATTTTTAGCGGCAATCATGGGTCGATTCCCGTGTAACAGTAATAGTAGCGTAAGCAAAACAAAGCAAACGTTGCCACCGGCGGAAAAGAAATACAGCCAAAATTTGGGAGCCACGTAAGAGAATTATATATATTAGATATTTAGATCTATTGGTAAACAGAAGTGATTTTTCTTAGTAATCATTTTTTTAAATAACATTTATGTTGTTATAACGTTATATTGTTGAAACAAATTTGATGAGTTCACATCCTTAATTTAATATTTTCGCTTACCAAACGGTAGGATATATTAAATACTTTTTTTTTTTTGCCTGCATCTCATTGTGCATGAAGCTGATCCTAAAGTTCTAAATCATTTAACAGATCTCTTTAACTGTAATTTATAACAGTATATTAATGTTATTTGCTCAAAAATAATAATTGTAAGACCACCTTTCTAAATAACTTTATCTTAAAATGTAAGGCAGATTTACATTATGATACTAATAAAAAAAACAGCAATTCTCTTAGTTTTAAACTCTTGAATTAAAAGCGTAATAATAGCAGTACAGGAAAATAACTTTAAGTTAGGGATTCAAAAATATTTATAGAAAAGCATGACTTTTATTAATTTTATGCTGACTACAACCAAAACAATAAGGAGACGAATGAGGAAAAACTTGATCACACCACCTGATTTTCTGGCCACTAAAAATGCACCGACAACAATGGAAAACTGCGACACCATCATTAGAATTTTATATATAGTAAGATAATATATTTTGTATCTATATTAGTATATTTGGTATGTATTGAAACTGCACCAATTACCATAATACCAGTAGTACATATAACAAAAAATAATTACGCATCGTTGGCGTCAATAAGAGCGCGGCAATTTTTTTACGTTTCTTCTAAACGGTTTAGAACCATTTCTTCAGCAATATGGTTTATTAATACTTAGTTTATTCTTTTATTTTCATTATTACTTATTGCCAAAATTAATTGAGCATCATTGGCATCAAAAATGGCACCGTGATTTTTCACTTTTCTTAACGAATTAACCATTTTTCTATTAATTTTTTTCTTTTAGTAAACAGCTTTATTTTATTACTTCAATAAATCCCTATTTTCGAAACTAATTAAGCACCATTGGCGTCAATAATCGCATGGTGAGTTTTTACTTTTCTATAGAACTCACCATTAATTTTACTTTACAGTACACAGCTTATGATATTTATTTTTTTTAATTAGTTCCTATTACTATAATTAATTCAACATCATAACTGTCAAAAATGGCATGGATATATTTTACTTTTCATCTTAATAAATTAGCACCGTTTCTCCATTAATTTTGTTTTTCTAGTACATAGCTTATTTTTTTTGTTTCAAGTAGTACCTATTAGTAAAACTAATTATGGATTACTAGCGTCAAAAATGGTATGGAGATTTTTCACTTTTCTTTTAAACGAATTAGTTCCATTTCTCTATTAATTTTTTCATTTAGTACATAGTTTATTTTTATTTTATGTATTTCTTTTTACCAAAATTAATGAAACATCATTGGCGTCAATATATAACTATTATTTTAAATTTTCCTATTTTGCTTTTCAGTACATTTTTTAAAATTTTAATGGGATATCTGTAAGTGACGTAGTATGGGTATATCGATCCTGATTGGTTATTGAAACGTGGCATTTGTTTATGATTGCAACTGTTCTTTCCATTCTATTTTGAGTAAGCCAAGCCTGTCAAGTATCAATTCTCTTACGTGACACATTCTATATTCTTACAAAGAGATTCTTTCATAAAGATTTCAATTCTTCCATTATACATTTATTACTTAACACAAAGGCAGGCAAAGTTGCCAAGTACACAAAACAAAAATATACCACGGTTACAATAAAATACATAAACAAGTAATAAATCTAAGTTCAGCAAAAGACGTAAAAGAGAAAGAATTATATTTCAACAAATTCGATGTGCGATACGGTGCTGTATTTAATCAACTTCACGTTAATTAACATTTTAACTTATGTGGGGAAAATTAGCTCAACTTAAAGACGCCATTTTGCTTAATAACGATCAGCTGGAGCTGACGTTGTAGGTAAAATGTGTGGATATTGTAATATTTTTCTTTCTTGAAGTGCAAATACCCAATTACCGTTGATTTCGATATTATTTCAATTATACAATTTAAATTACTGACTAGCAGACAATTTATTTTATCATCATTTGTTATATTTAGTCACGCTATACTATAAATAAACAAAAAAATTATTATAGCAATATTGGATGTTGGCAAGTTAAAAGAGCCGGGGCACTAATCTTTTCCAAGTTAAATGAGCAATGACCTTAAATCATTTTTAAGTTACAAGGGAAGCATCTCTGACTCAAATATGTCTAAACAAAATAGGGTTTAAGGTAACATACATGATAGTTTCAACTACATCTGACCAAAAAAGCATCAACCTACCAACTGAAAATATAATTCTTCTTCAAATACACTTCTGCCATCTGTAGGCCAAAGCTTCCTCAATAAGCTTACTCCATTGAATTAGAAGGTCATCAACGATTGACTTTTAATGTCTTACGGTCTAAAGCTTTCTTATTTTGAAAATAATTCGGAAATAAAAATAATAATTGTATGAGAAAGATTTATATAGTATAAAAACAATTTTGGATTTCATTATTATATATTATGTATAACAGCTTTTCCGTTTTTTTAATTTCTGAAATGACCCACACATTAAAGTTAAAATATCATAAAAAGGCATATTACAAATTCTGAACTCCCATAAAGCAATTTTTCATAAAATATATTTTCTTTGCATTAATTCACTAAAACAAAGTATTACCTTTCTTTAAGCATAAAATTCAGTATTGAAAATATACCTACCAGAGAAGTAAATTCGTAGAAATTCTCGAAGAATTTCTTCTCAGCTTGATGGAATAAAGTCTTAATATAATTTGTAAGTGGTTAAGCAATTTACTTATATACATTTTCTCCTTATTTTTTTTCCTTGGCATTAATTGCAAAATATTTACCATAACATAGGGAAATATCCCTCCTTATTGAGTTAACAATGAATTATTGATATCAGTTCTTGAAAGCAATTTAATACTAAAGATAACAGTATTGTTTGTCTCAGTCTTATCTATAAGATTTTGTTTAATTTTGTGACAACTGATATTGAGAAGCTTAAAAGTTTTACTTTGGAACATTCGTCGATTAAATGTTCACATTTATCTCTCTCAATATTATCGAAATGTGTTCAATTGCGCATTTAGAGTGGTGAGGAACGTGTTCTATTTATAATTTTTTTTTTCCTTTTTGTAACTGTGATACTCCACCATCTGCTCGCTCCGCTTGCCGATCCCCGAAATTTATTCTCATCCGTCATTGTTTATTTCTTCTTCAACGTTAATTTTACGAAAAAAAAGCATAACATTTTAGTTTCAAAATAAATTATTTTGACTTTATGTAGGAATATTTTGTTAATCGTAAAGTAGAGGATTACCCATGTTTGAAAAATGCTGATCTGTAATTGGAAAAAAAGATTCTAAGGAATATAGATTGTGCGATTCAATAAAACGAAATTTAATCATTTCAAATAGGGAATGGTTTTCATCGTTTTTGTTTCTCCAAAATTTCACTTCGAATGTTAAGATCCATGTCTGGTAACATGTAATCTCTCTTACTATTTTTGATTAACAAACGAACTTTTAAAATAAAGAAATAAAGATCTAGTTTGGGGAAATATATACTTTCCATGATAATGGATAAATAGTCATTATTTAAAGCAAAATAACCGAAAAAAATCACGAAAAAACACAAATTGATTAACTTTCTATCCAGATGGATGAAGAAAGCCTTTGCAACTAGCACTTGTTAGAAAAAGAACTAGGGGAGAGATGGATAAAACGGGATACCATTATTGTTTATATTTACTACGGAATATCTGTTCAGGAAAACCNTTTTTTTTTTTTTTTGTAACTGGGATACTTCACCATTTGCTCGCTCCGCTTGCCGATCCCCGCAATTTATTCTCATCCATCATTGTTTATTTCTTCTTCAACGTTAATTTTACAAAAAAAAAGCANAAAAAAAAAAAAAAAAAACGCATAACATTTTAGTTTCAAAATAAACTATTTTGGCTTTGTGTAGGAATATTTTGTTAATCGTAAAGTAGAGGATTACCCATGTTTGAAAAATAATGATCTGTAATTGGAAAAAAGATTCTAAGAAATGATGTAGATTGTGAGATTCAATAAAACGAAATTTAATCATTTCAAATCGGGAATGGTTTTCATCGTTTTCGTTTCTCCAAAATTTCACTTCGAATGTTAAGATCCATGTCTTGTAACATGTAATCTCTCTTGCTATTTTTGATTAACAAACGAACTTTTAAAATAAAGAAATAAAGATCTAGTTTAGGGAAATATATACTTTCCATGATAATGGATAAATAGTCATTATTTAAAGCAAAATAACCGAAAAAAATCGCAAAAAAACACAAATTGATTAACTTTCTATCCAGATGGATGAGGAAAGCCTTTGCAACTAGCACTTGTTAGAAAAAGAACAATGTGGTAATTTGATTTATTGGCGCGAGTATGGAACAAATATACATTTTATATTTTAACTCTTAACTTCTGTTTACTTCCATTTAACTTCTATCTAATTGAACCTTTTAATTGTACGTCGATAGAAATGTAAAAGGGTTAACTGACGGCAGTGCTTATGTTCCATTTGCCTGGAACAAACTGCCACCATTTTTAATGTATAGAATATAAGAGCGCAATTTCTGAGCTTACGTAATTAAATTCTTTATACATGATGCTAAAAAAAATTGCTACGCCTCAGAAATTTGTATCAATATCTCAATTAAAAAAAATGCTTTTACTTTCTTCGCAATAAAAATTCTAATTTTGCGCAAATTCTTTTTTTCTCCCTTCCTTTTTCTGTTTCCTTTGAATATCAATTTTAGTTGTGCGGCAGCATTAAAAAATTACAGGACGTTTTAAATTTTTAGGCGTGTGTTTTCAAATCTGAAAATGAGATTTTAAGAAAAATGCGTTTTAAAAAATTATTATTTCTATAGTCAAACCCCGCTATAGTGAACACGGTTTATAGTGAACTCCCGGATATAGTGAACGAAATGTTAGGTCCCGTGCCTTGCTATACACGCATAATGTTAATTTTTGTGGATATAGTGGACCAAAAAAGTGAGGAAGTTGGATATAATGAACTTTTTCCTGTCTTCAACTGATTTTTTTCTTCATTTTTTTTAAAAAATAATTTTGAAATTTTTACTTTAAAATAAATACATATACCGATTTTTTAAAACCATCTATAGAGGGGAATTTAGCGATAAGCTTCTTTTATCTCACTTTCCCATCCCTAAACAAACCAAGCAGATAGTGCACCTGTAAGGTGTCAGTGGGATCAATATGAATTTTCTGTCAGGATTGCTCATCAGCTAAAGATTACTAAATTTTTTTTTTTTTTTTTTGTAAGCAAGACGAAGAGTAATGAAAAATAACACATTTTTCGCTACTAAATAATATTTTTCAGTCATTTATTTAAATAATGTGTAATAAAAGGGAGGAGTTTGGAAACCATTAGTCAAATTGCCTGCGGAACGGATATAGTAAACTCCCGGTTATAGTGAACCAAAATTTCGGTCCCTTGAAGGTTCACTATAGCGGGGTTTGACTGTATATGTTACGGTCAATGTGAATTGTCGGTTATTATTAATGCTAACCGGTCAATATTAATAATAACCAAATAAGCCGGTTAAAGTGAATAATTTAAGTGAATTTATCACATTAACCGGTTATTATTAATATTGACCGTACCAATGATGTTTGGTGAATAGCATTCTTTCTTGTTTTGGGGGGATATTTCCGTATCGTGAACTGCCACGTCAACTACAATCGCCCAGGCGCTAAATTTATTTCAAACTAGAAATTTTTTTAAGAAAAGAAAAAACATGTTTACCTGGTGGTGGCTATGAGTTATATCCTTTCTCGATCGAGATGGTCCCTTACTGTGATGTGTTTTTTAGGTTTTTTCGGGCAGTTGCCAAGACTTGGCGATTATTCTACGAACAGATAACGATACGGAAATTTCCCGTTTTTTATTTCTCACTTTGACCGAAAGAAACGGTTATTATTAATTGTAACTGCTTAGTATTAATAATAACCTGATTTATCGCTTTAACAGTAACACATGTAAAAAGAGGCATCCCTTTGTCCCAATGCTATATAATCCGTTTATTCACATTAACCAAACTTGGTTATTATTAATAACCGGTTAAAGTGATTAATTTGAGTTATTTCTCACTTTGACCAAAAGAATAGGTCATTATTAATATTGACAGGTTAGTATTAATAATAACCGGATTTATTACTTTAACTGTAACACATAGACAGTAAGAATTTGAAAGAAAATGTTATAAAGCAGCAGTTGCTTATTGATTCAAAAATATAAAACTTGTCAAGTTTTCAGATGCTTAATTCGGGTTCGAATATTATTTTATAGTTCAAATGTAATAATGAGAAAAATACCGAGTGAACTTAAGTTACAAGTTCAGAATACTTTTTCTCCTACCCATAAAATTGTGTTTACGAACTTCAAAATAGCCCATTAACCGTTTAAATAATAACTGGGAATATATAAAATTTCCTGTGAATCTATGAATTGTGTCACAATCGTTCTCTCAAAATTCATAAAAAAAACGAAAACTATGAAGAAAAATAAATTCTAATGAGTCCTCGGGGCACAGTCAGTTTTTGGTACTATTACCATTTACGACAGAAAGGCTCCTATGTGTTGGCAGACAGTTTGTCCCCTGATGAAGTGCTGTTTTGCTAACATGCATATCTTTAGTAATTCTTTTTGTTGTTGTTGTTCTTTTTGCTTGATTTGTGTCTCTAACTTTCTAAATTATTAAAATAAGATGAATTTGGTTTTAGCGCTTCTCCATTTTGACTTATTATCTTAAACGTTAATTTCTAATTTTGTCTTTTTCTGAATTTGCGTAAATCAGTTTCATTATTTGATTAGCATAAATAAAGTGTAAGGTTTTTGCTATGTTCTGAGATTTTTCTTTTATTTGGCTGTATTCGTACAAAATATCACTGTTAGTTATTTTTTGGGTTGCACCTTGTAGGGGCATAGCATGCTTGCGGAGTCTTCCAAATTCTTTTGCTGAAATTTAAAAAGCGCTTTATATTGTAAACATTACAAGTATAATAATATTTGATGGTGCTCTTTTTCAAGTTTAGGCATAAAAATCAATCGGAAGTAGTAACCCGGAAGTCTTACGACGAATTTCAACCCCTAGCACTATCTGTACTTAGCTTTACACCAGGGATGAGCAAACTACGGCCCGCGGGCCAACTGTGTCTCGCCGGAAGATTTTATCCGGCCCGCATATAGAATTTTTATTTGCCGATCAGTAGCAAATATAAACAATATGCATCCATTTTCTTGTCGACTATGTTTAAAATTATTTCTGTTTTTCCTTTTTTGACAAAGTACTGATGAAATTTTTGCTTTCTCTATTTTTGTTCTGCAAACATAAATTGATGGAAATAGTTCTTTACAGCTTCAATTGGTAAAATGTTGAAAGCAGAAGTTCTTTATAGAATAGCCGTAAATTGGCTCCAAC
Organism: Parasteatoda tepidariorum; assembly: GCF_043381705.1. Taxonomy (NCBI): domain Eukaryota; kingdom Metazoa; phylum Arthropoda; class Arachnida; order Araneae; family Theridiidae; genus Parasteatoda; species Parasteatoda tepidariorum. The sequence goes on along the minus strand of NC_092207.1, from coordinate 60,886,779 downwards.
TAACGTTTGTCTTTCTCGAGGAGCTGACTTATGGAATCTAATATAGGTAAAGTGTACTTCACATTTGGCAGACTGCGCATTTTACGCTCCAAAGAGCGGACAATCTAGCAATCATCTGAAGCAGTTGTTTCTAAATAGTATTCCAAAGTTTTGCAAATCATTACCAAAAGCTAGTTTCCCAAATTTAATATTTCATGCTCTTACAGAAAATTTTCAGTTTCAATAAAAATCATTATTTAGAAACTAAAAAACGTAAATAAAGAATGCTTACAAAAAAAAAAAAAAATTCTAAAATTTCTTACATTAAAATAAAAAACTTTCATGTTCTTTTTTGTTTTTATTCGATCTTAATTGGACGTAGAAAACCATTCTATGGATGGGTGGTTTAATGTAAACAATAACAAGCGTCCTTAAACCGGAAGAAATTTAGAAAATTTCCGGTGTATCCCTCCGCTTATGTTATGACTACGAGGCGATGTGTGAACAAGCCTAATATTCTATGCAGTTTTGTTATTGTAATTTGGGTTCAAATCTAAACATAATTGTACCATTCATAAGAGCTTTCAGAAATGTATTGATTCTCAGAGGTCGTAAGGCCAAAAAAAATTTTGGAAAGTTAATATCTCATTGTGAATAATT
>NC_092207.1:60788567-60885713 GCF_043381705.1 Parasteatoda tepidariorum | reverse complement strand
GTGGGAAAGACTTTAAAACAAAACTTACAACAGTTACTTTTCTCAACAACTGAAATTTAGAATAGTGTGATTAAGAAAAATATGTGAACTGTTTGCAATTTCAAATTAATATTGAAATGTACAGGTTTAGAATTTTCTACAGTGAAAAGTTTTCGGAACTTCAGTGTTCAAAAAAGTATACAAAAGCTAGACGTTAAGAACGTATCCAATGAGCGAGTAAAGCGAGCATCGGAAATGAACTGCGAAAGCAGTTCCGGGGGTTGGCGAGCACCATCAGCGAGCAGGGGGCGAAGCCTCCTAGTGATACTATATTTTACGTAATTCGGATGAATCTTTATTGTTGTTTTCCGAATTATATAGATACAGAAATATATACTATTCTATAAAGAAGAAGGATATTCTATAACTATTGCAGTTCTGTATATTCTAAATTCACATTTATCCATTGGAATGAAGAAAGCAATGTTGTCTTCTGTTTAATTTGTAATGAATTGACGACCAAAAAAAATGTATTTTATCGTAGTACACACATCTGTAACAGTATGCGATCCCAAAGTTGGAAACTTGTTGATAATAGAGAGGTAAAAATTATTCAGAAATTGTTTCTCAAATGCTTGGCGTTTCAATGTTTGTTGTTGTTGTTAATTTACGTCACAATGGGCTATTGGCGACGGTCTGGGAAACATCCCGGAGGATGATCCGAAAACATGCCATCACAATTTTGATCCTCTGCGGAGGGGATGGCACCCCCGCTTCGGTAGCCCGACGACCTGCGCGCGAAGTCAGGCACTTTACGGTAGCACAGTTTAACGAGGACCAATACCGCACACCCTCGGTCCCTACGCAGACTGATCCAAGTGGTCACCCACCTGCACACTGACCGTAGCCAGTGATGCTTGACTTTGGTGATCTGCTGGGAACCGTGTCTTAACGATCAGTCCACTGCGGGACTTCAATGCTTGGCATGTTCTGGTTAGTTTTCTCAAGTTCTTCTGCCTTTCCCTTAGGGAAATTTTGCTTCTTATTTGCTACTAAGAAAATGGCGAACGTCTTTGGCAATGGTTATGATAGAACTCATGCGGATATTTTCAGGCTCCCGCCAGAGGGCGTACTCAAGCGTTGCGATCACGAATAGCAACACTGGAATACGCCATGTGGGGAGAGTAGTTATCGACAATGTCAACCTTCATCTATGAAAAGGTACCCCATCATAGAATCGTGTTAACGCGTCTTACATACTAGTGAATTGTAGTTGTAATGGTAGATACGCTACAGTACTCCTGTTGAGTACGGCAAGAAATGTACCCCACTTCTTCCACTCCTAAATTTTATTAAACAAAAATTCTTAAAAGAAAATACAAAATTTCAACATATTTCTAAAACACAAACTCGAATTCCATTGTATAAGTCAAAAGTTATTTGGAGACAAATAAAAACGCTTTCACCCAACTCTCCATTATACAAAACCTATCCAATTCTTATTTCAAAACGTAACAACTCCCCCACCAGAATTATATCTGTGATAGAATTCGATGAACGGATACCACTAGTTGATTCATTGCTGTTTTGTAAGAAGACGGGAGAGCTGTATTAAGATCACCGTACTTTCTGAGTGCTGAATGTGAGAGGTGTATTAACTTCACGGTCCTGTGTTGCCGTTAGCAGTCGAGTGTATGCAAACCGACGTTGTGCGTTATCGAGACGAAACTGAGTAGCAACAGTGCGAGGAGGTGGATAATGTAGCAGTCACAAGTAGCAAGTCAACTGTTCAATGTGGACCATGGGCGGATCGGGATTTTGTGGGGCCCTGGGCTGAAACTACTTTGGGGCCCTAATAGCAATTTTGTCAAAAAAAACTGTTTTCTATAGTGATGTAGATAAGTATATAGAAAAAAATAGGACAATAAAATAATTTTATTAATTTTTTTTACTTATTTATTTTTATTTGTCTATACAAACAGCAACTGTACAACATTATTGCAAAAGAAATTGACAGGTTAAGTGTAGTTATGTTATATAAATTATAAGGCAACCTTTCTGCATTTTTGTGGTACAAATTCCTTTATTTGTTCAGCACATTTTAAGTCCTTCGTTAAATCACAATTTATGGAAAGAACTGATAAATGATTTAGTCGATGGTTCGACATTGTTGTCCTATATTTGTTTTCTATATATGACATCCTGGAGAAAGAGCGTTCAGCTTCACAGCTAGTGATTGGCAAAGTTAAAAAAATCCTTAAGATAGTGTAGCAATTTGGGAAAACGTCAACAAATTTCTTTTCATAAATTAGCATAAAAATTTCACTGCAAGAGGTNCTGTACTTTTTGAGTGCTGAATGTGAGAGGTGTATTAACTTCACGGTCGTAGTCGCTCCTGTGTTGCCGTTAGCTGTCGAGTGTATGCAAACCGACGTTGTGCGTTATCGAGACGAAACTGAGTAGCAACAGTGCGAGGCGGTGGATAATGTAGCAGTCACAAGCAGCAAGTCAACTGTTCAATGTGGACTATTCATCGAAGTAGGCGCTTCCAGATCGAAGTGGGCGCTACTGTCAAGATAGGCGTGCTCATATCGAACTGTGCGTTTCTGTCAAGGTAGGCGTGTTCACATCACTTCCGAAGGTCACCAATGTGGGGATAGTAGTATTCGACCATGTCAACCTTCATCTATGAAAAGGTACCCCAACATAGAGTCGTGTTAACACGTCTTATATACTAGTGAATTGTAGTTGTAATTTTGTAGTGGTAGATACGCTACACGCCACTTGGGGAGAAGACCCAGTGCCGGATTACCCATTAGACCAGACAAGGAAATGGCCTGGGGCTCCCAATGATTAGAGGCCCCCTTAAAAGAGATTTTTTGGAATTAAATTTAAAAAATATACGAAAAACAATGATTTAAAAAAAATCAATGTCAAATATATATGTTATGACTAATTTTTAGTTCTAATTTAACAAAATAAAGTAAAATATCATTTATTATTATTTATTTTAATTTTAAATATGCTTTCTTAAATGAAAAGATATATAAATACCTTTATATTTGAATTAATAAAAAATATACGAGAAAGAAAAATTAATCTAACGGCCCAAAAAATTTGAATGGCCTAGAGCCTCACGTACGCTTAATCCGGCACTGAGAAGACCGGATTCATGCCTCTGACTCCTCCTCTTTCCCTCTCCTTCCTCCTCTTTTCAGTTGTATAGACGATATTTTTCCTTTTCTTAATATTTTTCGTATTTAATATTAAAAAATTATTTTTCAAAATTTTCATGATACTTTCTTTCAGCACTATGTTTAATGTAGTATTCAGTAGCATATAGTTTCCTAACTTGAAAGATTTTAATCTAGTTAAAAATCATGACAGAAACTAACGTACGTTAGTTTCTGTAGTACGTTAGTTAGTTCCTTCCTTCTCATATGACTCTCCACACGCTACGGATGAAACCATGCGAAGTGTTGCCATTGGTAGAGGGCTCTGTTTTACGCCACCTGTAATTCATTTCGATCACCAATGATCCCAGTCGAGCGGAAGAACAATTTAACATTTAAAGAGGACCAATGTCGACCTGTGATTCGTTTACGCATGTGCGTGATCAAAATATTAAGTGCAGTGAGAACGGTACGTGCAATAACCAAACAGTATGAACGTACCTTGTAAATGGTTTTCTATCATTTCTTTTTTTTTCACTTAATGAACGAAGAACTGAATAAACTGAGGGAGAGGTTTTAAATAAATGCAGACTGTTAATCATTTTTATGTTGCATTAATAGAATGTTTTGCCAGAAATGATTTATTATCTATACTTGAAAAGCATTTTTACACTAAAAGTTGAGGAAAATAAATTAATAAAACATTTTTCCAAATGCATTCATTTTTCTTTTGAAATCAAACTAATCGAAATGAATTGTGCTCTTGGTGCAATTGACGTCATCAATGCCTATTGCAATATGTTGCCATTTCGCTTTTCTTTTTACTTTTTTTTTTTACGTAAACTGGGATAAATTCTGCTCATGGCGTTCAGGTGAAGAGATGCTGAATGTTTTGGAACAGTAATCAAATATTAAGCTTCAACTGTTTAATAAAATCGTGCCCACTTCATGGGTAATAATATCTTTTAATTAAATTATTATGTTTTGACTCCCTTTTTAATGCTTTCAAATTCCCGATCAAGTTGGTAATTACGCTTTTGATAGTTTGAGTTTCAGCAAAACATCCTGAAAACAAATCAAAACATCACCGATCGATCTAGTTATAAACAGTAAAAATAATGTTTTAAATGTTCTTTTTATTTGATTTTTCTAGAAAGATCAACCAATAGAGTTTGTCTGGAGATGTTTCTGTTTTATATATATTTTAAGCAATAGCAAATAATCCTAATTTTATCAAAAGAAGAAAATATTTAACATCCTAATTTAATTTACGAAATATTTTTTAACCTTTTATTTTAGTTAATAAGCAAGTATTTCCTATCGATATTGTATTGATCTAACAACTGCTGTTTGTAAATTTTATTTGTTGGAAGATATTTTATATTCAAATTTTTAATATATTTCTTTAAATTTTTTTTTCCACTTTCCAGTTATAAACAGCTTATTTAATATTGCAATCGTTTGATTTAAGCTAATGCCATCGTTGTTTTTCTTTTATATACAATGTAATAAGCATTTTTTTATAATTTGTCTGATTCCTAAATGCAATTATTTTTTTTTATGTGTTTTCAGAGAGATTATATATACATTTTTTATCCTTCATGAAACATGTAGGTGCGATTTATTGATATAAAAATCTTAAACTTAAATAATCTTATAAATAGGATTAATATTTTGTTATTATGTATCTGTTAATCAAATCATAAATCTTGTGTCAACAAATTTGAATATCGACCCTAAATAAAAATTCTTGCTAAAATTAAATTTTATTTTTAAACATACATTGCTTTGAAGGTAAGGTTGATAGATGATAGTGTAATTTATAATGGAAAGATTAAATTAAAATGTGGATGTTTTACAATTACATACAAATAATTTCTAATCAATTATTTAAAGTACTTATCGATTCTCAAACTTTTTTTGAATGAAAAATTTATTGATGCATACTCTATCTGAACATATTGTAAATATGATATTTATTTTAATACTTAGTGTTTCAATTATGGTTTTGCCATTGTTGATATAGATTTTCATGTGGCTTTAAATATCACATTACACAATTTGGTTCACACATTTTAATTTCTAATTTTTTATGCAATGACTATCGGTTTATTTGGCAGTTATTGCTATTGTTTTTAACATCTATTTTTAACATGATTTTATTTAATACAAAAACTGAATCTCGAAACAAAACATGTATTTAGTAACCTCTTTTTGAAGAGTGATTTTGTCCTTGATAATTTTTTTTTGGTACTTAGTGTATTCCGCATTTTTTAATGTGATAACATATAAAATGCAAGACTGCCCCTATAAAATGCAAGAATATCGCTCATGATATTAGAATAACATATTCAATTAAAAAAATAAGCGCAACTCTTTTATTACTTTAAATTAGTAACATAGTGTATATTTGTTATTATTAAAAGTACTATCTTGCAGAAAGATATTAGTGCTAAAGAGGTTTTTCGCAGAAATCCCGAAAAAATTTTGCCATAGGGTAGAGTACAATTTATGTTTTGTCCTGTATTTTCTTTATGTTTTATTTTCTGTTTTTTGCTTGATATGTTTTATTTCATTTATATTTTTTACTTAATGTGTTATATATAAATACAGTCTATTCGCTATAACTCGAAGTACGATAACTCGAATATTACTATAACTCGATTTTTTTATGAGGTCCCGACCCTTTTATCTTCAATTTCATGTTAGTTATTTTCGATTACTCGAATTTTACTCCCTTTAACTCGATTTTGTTTGGATCTTTCAAAGCAAGAAAAAAAGCCTACGAGCTGATATCTTGCCCCTTCCTTTGCAACACACACACAATGTCTTTTGCACTCTTCATGGAGAAGCTAAAGCTGTCCCTCTTGAAGTATGTGAACAGTGGTTAAATGAAACGTTACCAAATTTACTTCAATGATACAGTGAAAATGATGTTTTCAATATTGATGAAATGGGTTTATTTTTTAAACATCTTCCAAATAAGACTATGATGTTTAAGGATGAAAACTGCTCAAGGGGTAAAATGAGCAAGGAACGTTTGACTGTCCTAGTTGGAGGAAATGCGTCTGGGACAGAGAATTTGCCCTTACTTGTTATCGGAAAAAACCGAAATCCCCGATGTTTCAAGAATGTAAATACGTATCCTTTGGATTACAAGTCTAGCAAAAAGTTTTGGATGACATCAGTTTTATTTGAAGACTATGTAGAAAAATTGGATCAGAAATTCTTCGCCAAAAAAAGAAAAGTGATACTTTTTATGGATAAATGCACAGCACATAGTGATCTACCTAATTTGAAAGCAGTAAACTTGCAGTTTCTCCCACCAAACACAACAGCAAAATTGTAGCCGATGGACCAGGGTATCATAAAGTGCTTCAAACAGTCTTATCGTAAATGGCTTGTCAGAAAAATTATCTTAAATATTGTAAGCAATTAGAAGATTTGTAATTAATAAGCATTAATTAAATAATCCAACAATATTTTGAAAGTCCAAAGCCGAAACTAATGGTAAGTCGAACTTCCGATATGTCGAAGTTTTTCGTCAGCCTTATCAGATTCGAGTTATCGCAAATCCACTGTATATATATATTTTTTGTGTTCCTCACTATCCACACTATTGTGTTGATATATTTTACTTTGCTACATTGATACAATATTAGAGCGCTCCTTTTTGGGGATATAATCGTGTGAGTTGTTGATAGTTATTTTAAATTTAATTTCTTTAAATTAAAAATATTCTTAGAATACTTTTGAACATTTGTATTAATTTTTTTTAGTTTCTTCTATTTCACCCAGCTTCTTCAACCATTTTGTGCTGTTTTTCCAATGTTCTGACAGAAATAGGTTTCTTTCATATGAAATGCTAACCTTTCTTTAAATTGTGTTTTTTCTCTGTATGTATATACAGTACAGAACCCGTTATCCGGAAATCAGAAAACCGAAAAACCAAAAAACCGGAATGAAATTCAATAAATCGCCCGCAATTAAAAAAACATTTTTTTTTTCCTCATAAGATTTTAGGATTTTTCTTTCTTTTTTTAAAGATGTTTACCTTATCATCATTTCAGAAATAATCATTAGTGCATTACCTCATCGTTTTTTCTTATTTTTAAGATTATTTCCAAATATATATATTTTTTTTAGTTGGATTTAACACTAAAAAAAAGGCTTTTTGTAGCAATTCAGAAAACCGGAAAAATCAGTTATCCGAAATAGCGATAGTCCCGATCGTTCCGGATAATCGGTTCTCTACTGTATATGTGAGATTGCCAGATATGTGGGTACTATTACCTTCTTTCCTAATTCATCTGCGTGATGAAATAGAAAACATGGTTTTCAAATTTTTTTTCTTTTAAAAATTAATTGAAAAAAAAAATGAATATTTTAATATTAGTTTTTTTAAAAAAATGAACAATTTCACTTTTTAACAATTTCACTAATACTTGTTTGATATTGCTTCATGCTAAATTTTATTCTTTTAGTGAAACCATTCTATTTAATCTACAATGTAACTTTTACAATTCGATCTGTGAATTCTTGTGTGCAACTTGAGGAATGCGAAGAAGATAAGTGCTGATGAACTTCTGTTGTATATTTCCACCATGAGCAAACTGCCCTCTGTATTTTACACCGTTGAAGTGGGTGATACGAAATTTACAATCCTAAAGCGTTACCAGAATCTGAAACCCATAGGATCTGGTGCGCAAGGGATTGTATGGTGGGTATTTTTAAACCTTCCATTCTATAAATCCTTTATTTATTTTTTTTTATTTTTAAGTAAAATAATTTTTAAATAACATTTTTTATATAATTTGACATAGGTTTCAAATAAAGTAAGGAAAAAAACAACTTGAATGTTAAATAGTTAGAGAAAGCTCCTGAAAATAGAGTAAAACTTTGAATTTTAAAAGTTTAAAAGACTTCTTTTATACTTACTTTGACTGTTTCATAACCCTTGTTAAAGAATTTCTAAACTACAACATAATCTGATTGGTAGTCACCAGTATTTCAGCAAACACTATGAAATTGAGATTACTATTTACTTTTTTATTTGTTAACAATTTGGTTTTTTGTTTATTTTGGTCATAAAAGGTGAGTTTAGGACAGCAAAACTATCGGGTTGTTCAATAATTAATGTCGTTTCTTTCTCATAGATGACTTGAATGGCATATTTAATGTAGTAGTGATCGCGTAGCTTATTATTATTGTATACTATTTTAAGGATTTGACTTTAGACTTTCTTTAGTCAAAACCAGAGCGTCATTAGCAAGCAACAAGTTGGTTAAAAATTTAGTTGAAAATGGACACTCAAAGAGAGCATTATCAACATATTTTATTGTTTTACTTCCGAAAGGGCAAAAATGCGGTGCAAGCTCGGAAAAAATTGTGTGAAGTTTATGGTGAGGACTGCCATACTGAACGACTGTGTCAGCGTTGGTTTGCTCGCTTTCGTGCTGGAAATTTTAATGTGAAAGATGCACCACATACTGGTCGTCCAACCACTACTGATGACAATAAAACAGGGTTCCCACTGGTCAGGGAGAACAGGGAAAACCTGGAATTGTCAGGGAATTTTATTTCAACTCCAAAAATCAGGGAATAGTCAGGGAAAGTTGCAATTTTCTTACAAAAACCTGGAAAATTCCTTTATTATACCTAGAAAAAAACCAGTCTTAAAATACTCAGTTATTGAGATTCGAGTTAAATAATTATAACATCTATTACAGTTATTTGTTGAAAAAATTTTACATTTTAGATATACTGAAATGCTTCCTTCCTCATATTATGATATTTATTTTACACAAAAAATCTAATACTTGGCATAGCAAATAAAAGAATCCAAATTTTCTGATGAAAAATTTCGTAGTATAGATAAAATATGGTATGGATTTTCATTGAAATTTACCTGGAAAAGTCAGGGAGTTTTTTTTCTGAGATTGAGTGGGAACCCTGATAAAATAAAGGGATTAATCGAAGCTAACCGGCGTACGACAACTCGAGAGATAGCAGAAAAGCTCGACATATCATCGAATTCAACCATTTACTTGCATTTACAACAGCTTGGTTACGTAAACAAACTGGATGTTTGGGTTCCTCCCGAATTAAGGGAAATCCACCTCACCAAGCACATTAACATATGCAAATCTTTGCTGAATCGTAACAAAAACGACCTATTTCTGAAAAGAATCATAATGGGTGATGAAAAGTGGATTGTTTACGATAACGTAGTCCGAAAACGATCATGGACCAAACAAGGTGAACCCCTACAATCGACATCCAAAACCAATATAACCAAAAGAAGATTATGCTTTCTGCGTGGTGGGATTGCAAGGGTATAGTCTACTTTGAGCTGTTTCCAAGGAATAAAACTATTGATTTAAATGTCTACTGTCAACTATCGAAATTGAACGACGAAATCAAGAAAAACCCCCCTGAACTGACCAATCGCAAAAGGGTTATGTTTCATCATGATAATGCCAGCCCCATCATTATCATGATAATGCCACATCTTTGATAACCTGTCAAAAATTAATGAAGCTGAATTGGGAACTGATGCCACATCCACCCTATAGCCCTGACTTAGCACCATTGGATTACCATTTGTTTCATTCCCTTCAAAACCATTTGAATGGTAAAACTTTCGATTACGATCAGGCTATTAAGAATGAGTTGGACCAGTTCTTCGCTTCTAAAAACCGAAGCTTCTTCGAATGTGAAATTTTTCAACTTACCAAAAGGTGGCAAAAGGTAATCCAACAGAATGGTCAATATATCATTGATTAATGTTTGTTGTTAATATAAAAAAATTCAATTCGAAACACATGAAAAAAAACGACATTAATTATCGAACAACCCAGTAGATAGATTATGTCTTTTAATAAGTCTCTTCTTTTCAATTTTTGTATTTGCTTTATTTTTTTAATTTCATGTAACACTTTCAATGGAGAACATGGCATTTTATCAATTTTTGTTAAAAACTATGATTACAATTTCCTCAACAACTCTTCTAATATCTTTAACTGATAAAATGAAATAATTATTTAATGATTTTTCCATGTTCTAAAATATATTTTGATGTTTTAATTACAAAACTAGAGTTATCATAAACTAGAGTGTGTTTTAATGTAATTGATGTTCAAATTTTGCAAATACGAGTCTATCTTATCTGAAATTTCATTGGAATATATTTTCATTACTGTTTTTTTCTCTTACTTTAGTGCTGCTTTTGATACTGTAACGGAACAGAATGTCGCTATTAAAAAACTTAGTCGACCTTTTCAAAATGTTACTCACGCAAAGAGGGCGTATAGAGAATTCAAACTTATGAAATTAGTGAATCATAAAAATGTAAGTAGTTTATATTTATTCAAAAACTCTTCAATATATATTTATATTTTCTTATGTTTTTTTTTTATTGTGTTATACTGTTACCTACTGTGTGTTGCAAATCCTGTTGATTTTTTTATAAAGTTGGTGCTTTTAGAGCTTATTTCTATCTGCATTCTCATACTGTTAAAAATCAGAGAAAAATTGATATAAAACATAAGTAGCATTTTATTTTACCTTTCCTCATATTTATTATGGTGGAATTATTAAAAAAAAATATATATATATTTATGAATTCATGCATTTAAAATTTTTCTAACAGCATTTATGTGAAAAGCAACAATGTCAGTTTTTTCGTTCAATATTTTTGCCTCACTCCCCCCCTCCCCTTTGTCACTGAGTCCATACTTCACCATACCCTTTATCCTCCTTTGTCACATGATGTTATTTAAACATATGTTAGCAGTTCAGAAATAAATCACATGTTTAAGACCATATTTCAGGATTTTATTTTCAAAGTTTAACTATCTTTTTAATTCCATTTGTGTACATAACAATAATAATGAATTGTGTACTTATTTTGTAGCAAAAGAAAAAAAAAATGAAACTAACAAAATAAATAAGTATAAAGTAAGACTTTAATTATGTGTTGTGAAAACTTTTATATTTTAGTCATTTTTACCTGTTTTCAATTAATTAAAACTTACACTATTCTTTTATCTTTCTTTCTTTTAAATATGATCATTTCACAATATGTTTTGTTAATCTAAAATATTGCTGAAGCTGTTTAATGTTATCAAATCTTAGTTATACTTTCAAGTAACATTCATACTTTTCAATTTCTAATAATAATTATTTTTGCTTCTCCTTCGTGAAATTTAACTTCAAATCAGCATTATATGTATACTCTTGTGAAAAAGACGTGTCTCTTATTAAATTTGAAAGAAATCACCTGCTTTTGAACAGAAGACATTTGATGTGCAAATTTTTCCTTTGTTGAAATATTACTGAATCAATGGCTAATTTCTTTTTTATCGTAATCTTAAAATATTTAACTTTCATGCATATTTTTTTATTTCTTATTAAGGATTTATATTATTTTAATTGGGAAATTTATATTAGGAAATTGGGACCCACTTAAGGTAAAAAAGGACCCAGAAATTTACAAGTCTGGGTGTCTAGCTGAATCACTGATACTGTTTCACAGATGGCATCCATATACCTGGCATTGTATTTTTTTTCTTCATTATTTAAGGAATAGAAAAAGTAATGGTAGTTTTTTAAAATAATATTTTATTCTTTTTAAACTATAGATCCATTTTACCATTTACGAATGTTGTATTTATAAACTTTAAAAACATATAATCATATCTTATTACCATTATACATATAACTATTAACATATCTTATTTTAAAAATTTAAAAAAAAAATTAATTTCAAAAACTTGTTATAAATGTAACATATTGTGTTACATCCATAATACCAGTTTTTAATTTTTTTTTTAAAACCAAAATTAAATTAAAGAAAGTTGATAAAAATTAGAGTAAGTTCAGCACTTTTTAATTAACTTAATTTAAATTTGTTAAAACTTCTATATTCATTTATAAATTTTTTATGTGCAGATAATTGGTCTTCTGAATGCATTTACACCTCAAAAAACTATGGAGGAATTTCAAGACGTGTAAGTTTTTTTTCCATTCCCTTTTCCTTAATTATTTTTTTTAAAAAATAGTTTATAGAATGATATGTTTTATAACTCTTGATGACTATTAATAGCTGCACAATTTGGTTGCATCATAATGGCACATTGATTTTTAAATTGTGTAAATGTTACTATCTTCTTTTATATATTTTTTTTATGTATTAAATAAGAAATGTATTAAATATTCAAATTTTGTGCACCTCTCAACCTGCTACTAATTTAAATCATGTTATTTCATTCCGCAGTAGAATGTTAGGACTCAGAAATAATTGTTAAATCAATATTTTAATATATTTTTCAAAATTTTGTATTCCCATGCTACTTGTATAAAATTAGTAATACAAAGTACTGCTAATAATATACCAAACTTTTGTATACTCATGCAGTTAAGTATTTAAACCGAGAGGTTCCTAAACTTAACCTAGTCCTAAATCCCTTAAGGGAATTAGAATCATTTTATGCCACCCTTTTCACATGATAACTATGTGGAAAGTAAAAGTTTTAAGCAGTTAATTTTTCTTTCTTTTTTTTCTTTCCATTTCTTTCTTTCTTTTTTTCCATTAAGAGCGATTTCTAAGTACGTTAAACAGTGCCGTAACTTCGTTATTCATGGTACTGGGGCATACATTTTTGGTGGGGCTTCCTTGGTTTTAACATCAATAACTCATTGTTTTCAAAACAGCCAAAATATTAATTAATTAAATGAAATACCTCAATAAATTTGGCATTTAATATTTTTTACTATCCAATATCATTTAATAATATAATAATTAGTACCAGGCGAATATTATATGCTTAGAACACTAAAATTTATATAAAAATTATCATATTTGCCACCAACAAGACTAAATATATATGTGACTCTTCATTGGTCAACCTGCTATGCAAGTAGACCTTCACTCAAAAATGTTGTTCACCCCTAATCTAACCTAAAAACTACAAAATAAAAAAAATCTTTTTAGTAGTTCCTTCCTTGCAGTTTCTTTTTAACTTAACTGACAGAAAGAATGATTATTAAAACATCTTAATTTTGAAAGAATGCCTTTCCCTTAGGGCGCTTTTTCATTACACGACACGATAACGACAAAACGGATCCGATTGTCGGCGAACGACATAGGGTCAAGTAAAATACATGGTCAGCAACGGAGCGCTTTTTCACTCACCGATACGATAACGATTATGTCGTATCCGACAAGACGATATCGTTAGTCGGAATCAAATGTCGGTTTGGTAAGCAAATTTCTCCTCAAATCGTGGCGATTTTATTAGTTGTTGTGTATCTTTCCTGTTTTATCTCCTCTTTTAATATCATTATTTTATTCTTTTAATCAATTTTAATATTTTATTAGATCATGTCAAATGTAAAATTCGAAAATAAAAGTTTTATATAATTTATTCTCATGTCTGGTTATAAATTTTTAATTTCATGAAGTTGTATTTTTTACATTATAATAAGGTTGAAAGACGTAAACAATCATAAAAGTTTCATTGAAATTTTTTATAAATTCATTATATGCTTTAATGAAGGGATGGTATTTTTTATAATAGTAATGGTTTGATAAAAAGGCAAATAAAGACCCTGATGTATTTCAAACAGAACTCGATCTAACTACTGGTTTCTGCTTGATTGAATAATATAAAGTCTGTTCCCTGATTCAACTGAAACATGATAGAACGGCTTCATAAGATAAATTTGATAAAACTCATTTAAAAAATCATCTAAAAAGATTATTCTAAATGAAACTAATATTTTAATTCGATTTGAAAAAAAACGTTAATACTTGAAAACATTTAAAGAATTTAAGTAATGTTAAGTGATTACAGACATAATTTTAAGTGTAGATTGGCGGCACTTAAAAACCGCCAAATCTGTAGCTGCTGTGGCGTTAATACGTAAGTACCATTTCGTGCACCCAAAAACGTTTCTGCACTGCTAGCTTTTTTCTTCTAAAATAAAGTAAGAAGTTTGAGACGACGATTATCATCCGGCATATTTAAAGTTTGCAGAAAAAAATCACAGCAGAACACAAGCAACTGCTCACTTGTTGAGTCTTAGTGTCAACTAAATTAAATGAACGCCAATTTACGATACTACCAATAATTTTATCAAAAAAATAGCATATTTTATTTCTTAAACATTTTAGAACACAACAACATTTATTATGTATCTAACTCCGTTGCCAAGACGAATTCAAAACTAAAACTTATAATTTTTCAAAACACGTTCAAATAAATTATTTAAATTTTATGTCTCTACACACTCAAGCTCAAAACATTGAATGAACAAGAATTTCTACTTCTCGGACTAACGATATCGGACAAGTGAAAAAACAATTGCTTAAACGATCCGGCAACGACATTGTCGTTCACAAATTTGTCGTTCGATTTTGTCGGTATCGTGTCGTGTAATGAAAAAGCGCCCTTATTTGGGTGTCCCCTAGACTGCCCTGGCGTAGTTTTGGCCCTGGTGTGGACCAAAATACTGTGACATTAATAGTTAATAATTTTATGCTTCCTCTGATTGGGGAGTGAAATTTATTATTACTTTTTTAAGAGTGTACTTAAAAATTTCTCAATGTTTATAATAATTACTGTTTTTATAGTTATCTTGTTATGGAACTGATGGATGCCAATTTGTGCCAAGTTATACAAATGGATCTAGATCATGAAAGAATGTCTTATTTGCTCTATCAAATGCTTTGTGGAATCAAACATCTACATTCAGCTGGAATTATACACAGAGTGAGAATTTTACTTTATTCTAAAGGAAAATTAATATTGATTTTGTTTTTTGATAAATGGATAGCATTAAGGATGCCACAAATCAAAAAAAAGGCTCCTCAAGTGTATGAATTTTAGTAAAGAAAGAAAAAAACATGTCTGCAGAAATAGTTTCTAATTGCCACCCTCTTCAAATAGACCACTCAGCAACGCAAACATTTATTTCACTAATTGTCTAGGCAGAATTTATTTTTAAATGGCATTTTGCACCTGAATTGTATTTTTTTTAACAGGCAGGAGATTCTTCCGACTTTTAGCCGACTTTCTAAACTTTAGAGCAATTCTTAAGATTTCTGTAATATTTTGCTGTTTTACTTTATTATTATTTTATGCTTTATAATCACCTTTTACATATAAAGCTTAAATGGTAATCATAAATAGTTTTATTTTGGCAATAAAGGTAATTGTGATGATATAGTGGACACTTAAGAAATGAAGTTTCATTACCCTATATCCTATGGTAAGTTAGATTTTTATCGCCTCCACTGTGTTTGTTAATTGAATTTTGGAAGAGCCTGTGTAGCTTAGAACACTGTTATCTTTGGATAAACGAAATTTATAATTAGCTGTAAAGCTATTTCAATTCGCCTTAAAAGTTCTCAAGATATAGCAAAATATGCAAAAAGTAAAATTATTATTATGAGGTCAAAACTTAGGAGCACTCTCCTGACCAAACTATTGGGACCCATATTTCCCAGATTTCATCTACCTATATTTTTGGGGACATAAGTCTAAAACCGTTGAAAAAAAGGTATGTTTAATGTTAATCAAACACAAAAGTATGTTTTTGTGTCTGATTTCGTAACTTAAAATATCGTGAGCACTTATTAATTAGCATATTTGAAGTCACCCTCTCGAACCATTAAGATTCAGTTCTAGAGCATGAAGACCTGATCATTAGTTGAAAAGTTATTCAGTGTGGTCAGTTTTTTATTTTGCGCACTGTACATAAAATCTCCTTCCTCGTAATCTTTAAGATCCAGTATTTAATTTTTTTAAGGCTGGAATAGGGATTCAGCATAGAAAATTGCATCAGAAACGATATAGCACTTGTCTAGACAGCAACAAAGTTTTGTCTTCTCAGTAAAGAATACAGCTCCCCTAAAGGCAGCATAAAGTTTAGTTTTTGCAAACATATAACATAAAGAACATTTCCTGAAAATTTCAACATCATTAAGAATACCAGAAAAATTGTGTTTTAAGCAAAAGAAAATAAGGTTCAAACTTCTTCCGAAAGGCAGGAAGAAACTGGATAAAATATATATTAATGCTTAGTATGACCAATATAAAATTGCTAAAAAAAGTATTATAAAATATTTAAAGTTTAAACTAACAAACTTTTAATATTTTGCAAAAAATGTAATTTTTTTCGCATTAGACGTTTTTAAGAAATAACTGTTTTCATATTTATTTTGATTTCATACTGTATCTGTAAAATCTATATAACTACTATTACAATAATTTCTTTTTAAATTGTATTTCTGTTTTCTTTGTTTTTCTAAACTACAAAAATAGACGTAAAATTTTCTAAATAAATTAATTTAAAATTAATACTTATCTAGGTAAATTATGTATATTTATGTTATCTTAATTTTGCTGCTTACTATGTTGTTAAAAATATTAATGCCTCTTTAATCATTAGACTCAGATGTAAATATTTATGGTTACAAGCTAAATTGTGATAACTAATACAAATATTATCTTAAAAAAATTACTTTAAGTTTTTCCCATAGCTGGTTAAATTTGTACTTTTGAATATCAACGAATGTCCTCTGTGTGTTTGAAAGTCCCGAAATAGTGTTTCATCAACCATTTTTTTTATTTGTTATTTTATTAACTGTTTTGTTCTTTGTTAGCTCTGAGTCTTTCTTTCTTATGAATTATATTTTCTAATTGAGCTCTATTTTTGAATTTAGGATTTGAAGCCGAGCAATATTGTAGTGAAAGCAGATTGCACCCTTAAGATTCTTGATTTTGGTTTAGCTAGAACAGCTGGGACCACTTTCATGATGACGCCCTATGTTGTGACCAGGTATTACAGAGCTCCTGAAGTCATTTTGGGAATGGGTTATAAGGAAAATGGTAAGTCTCACCAAACCTAATGATTCAAAAAATTTGTGCAAATGTAGAATAACAAAGTTTCTGACTCTTGCTGCACTCCTCTACAGCCATATTGCTGTTCTTCATGGCGACCCTATCTTTTTCTCAGTGGTCAGAAGTAACGTCCTGCGAGTAATAAAATTACATAGTTCGTAGTGCAATGCTTTATTTTTTTAAAAAAGAAAATAGTGTTAAAAAATCAGAACCAGAAGACTTAACATTTATTTAAAAAATCTCTTAACTTTTCACTTTTATGAAAATATCTTTATAAATAAAATGGTTCATGCTCCAAATTTTTGTAGTTGATGAGGAGTTTGTCGAGTCAGTCGTCAAATCTCTAAATTTCAAGAAAACTATTTTATGACAATTTTTAACAACAATCAGAAAAGATTGAATTTAGATAATTTAGGTGACTAAAATTCTGGTTCAAAAATGCAGGAACAGTCAGTCCATATTGGGTTAACTGTTTTAGCAGAGTATGAGGTTATTTTCAGTGATATTTTTTCTTTTAGTTAGTTCTATAAGTTATTTTTTGTTTTGTTTTAAATCACCCTATAAAAAGGCAAAAAGTAAAAAAAAAACAATCAAAACAATTACCATTTCTTCTATTGTGACTGTTTAATTGGTTAATTCTATGGAGATAATCCTGACCAATTACTCTAGAGATGAATGGCTCTATATTTACACGGTAGTTCTGTGACAAAAACTCAACAGGGGTGTTAATATTGTGAAAAACTTCTTGAGGAAGCTTTTCCTGTGGACTCTAATGTCATTGAGGCCATAAAGTGGGGAAAATTGTTTTTCCATGCAATATCCCAGTGGAAAAGTAGTTTTCCTTGCAAAAATGGACACAAATTTCTTTCTTTTTTGAACTCTTGACAACTTTCATTCATCGGCAGCCCAGTTACAAGAAGGCTGATATGGCTTCTGTCCTGACGCAGGATAAAAATTTTCATGCATTAGAACTAAAAAAACATAATAAAATAAAGTTTAATTTTTTATTTCAACAATTATCCACTTGTACTTTTTTTGCTGTTGTTGTAAATAACAGTTAAATCTAATGAAATAAAGTACTGAACTGAATAAATTAAACCAACAATTACTATTTGTATCTATGGATGCATTTATTTTAAAATGCAGATTATAACAAAACCTCATATGACCATAGACAAGACATAGCATTTTATGCTTGCAACTGCAAACATAAGTATTTTCTCATACAAAGCAGGTGAATGCGCTTAAATCTAAAACTCTGGTTTAAGGTAATTTTCAGATTGATTTTATCAGGAGATCCTCTTATCTATCTATATGCATTTAAATTATTACAATTTAAGGAAAGAAGTTATGTGTGTACAAGATTGTTATTATTATTTTTTTGTATTAATAAATAACGTTTTTCTCTCCCATTAGCTTTTTTTATTAATAATAATAAAATTATTTTATATTTCTTGGAGTCTTTTGTCTAAAATTTTTAGTATATCTTTATTTGTATTTGTACTAAAATTTTAGTATATCTTTATTATGTATATTTTTAGTATAATCTTCTTAAAAGAATTATTTGCTTGCTTTTGTCATTAACTTATGAATTTGATATATTTATTTAAATTTATTTTCTAAAATGGCTACTTTTTTGCTGATATTTTTGTTTTTGAGTGACACTTTGTTATTTGTTTCAGTGGATATCTGGTCAGTGGGATGCATTATGGGTGAAATGATTAGAGGCACTGTTTTATTCCCTGGAACTGATCGTATCCTTTTAAATTATTATTATTCTATTAAATCACATTTATTCTATTCATTATTTATTTGTTTTCTTCAATAGTGCATTATCTTTTTATTTTTTAAAAAACTTTACATCATTCGAGCAATAATATTATTTGATATTACTTCGTAAATGTATAATAAAATAACATTGAAATGAGTTATTAGATCAAAGCTAAACAGAGGATTGTATCAGGTGCAATGTTTCTCTTTTAGATGTAATTTTCATGTATCACTGCTGGTTTTCTTGAAGCATAAAATTCGCAAGTTTTATATTTCCCTCTCACTCAGATTTTTTAAAATTTATTTCATGTGTAATATAATATTTGAACATCTAATTTAGACATTGTCTTGATTCAACAGTTTTTATGTTCTCCTGCATTGAAGGAAATATGTTTTCACATGTTGAGTTTTGGTTCATAAGGCTCAGGATTACTTTAAATTTCTTATATCTATTACCCTTAAATAGTTATTGTCTTGATTTCTTACCGAAAGATGTAATGTTTAATGAAAGGAACCATTCCGTGACTAAATACCGAATAGTTAGTTAATCAAACCACCTAAATTAGAGTCGAATCCCACTATAATAAACAGGCTAGTTCTAATTTAATCAGAAATTGAACATTTATTCCAAGCAATCAATTTAATTTTATAGTGAAGTATAAAATTTCAGTGATGTATAATTTTTAATTTAGTATATTTATCTAAGTATTACTTTTTTTATTATTTTAGAGTAAATTTATGTATAGTTTTTATTAAAATTTTATGTGCCTATAAAAAAATAAGTTGTGTATGCATTAATGCAAAATTGCATTAATTTGAATTTTGTTATTGCTAACTTGTTTCTGTACTTCTGATTTACTGATAGCTGGTTTGGAAGTTGATGCCTCTGCGTAAATAATCTCGTTTTGAAATGTTCTTTAACCTAATGTTTATAGATATCGATCAGTGGAATAAAATAATTGAGCAGCTTGGGACTCCCTCATCAGAATTCATGAAACGCTTGCAACCGACCGTACGGAATTATGTAGAAAATAGGCCTAAATATGCCGGCTATTCATTTGAAAGACTATTTCCTGATGTTTTATTTCCTGCCGATAGCTCAGAACATAATAGGCTTAAAGGTAGTTGTTACACTTATTGGTATTTACTTTTGAAACTTTTCATTTTCAGTAGTTAGTTTAGATTTTTATTGATGTTTTTGATGAGTTTTCGTGGGAGTCGTGTATGCTTAATCAAATATGTTTTATATATTATAAACATATGTTTTCTTTTTAAGTATGAACTTTGAATTATGATATTGAATTAATTGAAAGAAAGAAATTTCTCATATGAATAATTGACTGGTAACTCACTTAAGCATATTTCGTATACAGGGAAAACCAAATTTTTCAGGAAATTTTAAAATAACCGGGAATCCTGGATGTTTTCAGGAAATTCTTGTAGTCTTAGCAGTACGATATTCACTCGCATTTATACTGGTTGTGTGTGTTTTAGTCCATTATTAGGCATTAAAACTTTTTATGTAATCAGTTTTAAAAAAGGAAATCTTATCTAGTGATTCTATAATTTATTTCCTTATTCTCAATGCTTTTTTAATCAGTGTTTGTTGTAAATAATTTTATTGTTTCCATTTTTCTATTAAACAAGCATTTCTTATAATTTAAATTAAATGTTACAAAAATTAAAATCATGGTAATGTAATTATAAATTTTATAAGTAGAGTTTTTTCGCGTAATATGAATTTTATGGTACGAAAAAATACACAAATTTAGTTGTAAAAGTTAACAATTCTTATCTACGAAAATTGTTGAATGCATAAACGCACGCTTGGATGTATTTTTAAATGCACTCATTTAAACCATGAAAGTCTGCAAAAATCTTCCAAGTGAGTCTCCCTGCTGTATTATATTTGATACCAATGTTTGTTTCTATTTGACAGCAAGCCAAGCTCGGGATTTACTATCAAAAATGCTCGTCATAGACCCGGAAAGGAGGATCTCTGTTGAAGATGCTCTTCTGCACCCTTACATTAATGTATGGTACGAAGAGAGTGAAGTGAATGCTGTGAGTATTATATTACTTTCATGAAGTATCTTTTTTCTTTTTAATTACGTGTGTCATTCTTTTATCTAGTTAGTTCAGACATTTTTATTAAGATTCGCTTTGGAAAATCAGACTAGTAAAGAAATATAGTCTAAGAACAAAACAAAAAAAGAAAGAAAAAGACAATAATAATGATAATAGTCTGAAACAAGTTAAATTTATAAAATAAACAGTTGATAATTGCAACTTAAATTTATAAAATAATCAGTTGATAATATTGATTGGAAATGCAATTTCAGCTTGTAAAATTTAGAAATAACCCACTTGGTTTAACGATTAAATATTTTCAAGTGGGCCCACTCTGAAACTATCCACTGGTTTTTTTTTGTGCAGAGCCCACTTTGGCAAACCCCGAATTTCATTGAGTAAAAGTAAATGTTTATTCTCTGAAGTTTATACAGAACTGCCAACTTTCAAACTTTTTTTGTCTAGTCTGAAGTCCTCAGGTCACCAAAGTATTTTATCAGGCATTTTCCTAATAAATGTATGAATAGTTGAAGCCATGCGCAACTTGCACTCAACCCTCAAAACTTTCCTCCAAATCAGGGATTTTGTAGTCAAGGACTATTTAGTTAATCATAAATTTCTACTTGGAGAACCATTTTTGATGTCATGAAATGTCTTATGAACCAAAAAAAGAACCATATTTGATATTTTGAAATATCTGATGAACCAATGAAATCTCTAAATGTGGCATCTTTGCTGGAAATCTGTAATTTTTAATTGAAACTAAATTTAAAAAAGTGAAAACTCAAACTGATTTTTTTTTCAAGCGCATCCCGTTAAAAAGAATATTACATACTTTGTGCTTAACTTAAGCAAAAAAAAAAACAAAAACAACAATAAGCATTAATGAAAGTGCAGTAATGAACGTACTATAGTTTTGTATCTACAAATAAGAACTTTCTTCTGTGTTTAAAAACCGGATGATAGTAAAGAGACAAATACATACAAAGTGGTTTAACCCAGCGGCTTAGGAACCCTAAATCATAATTTTTTTTTAGCACTGCCCTGGCTTTATAAATAAAATTTGCCTCCAATTTAAAAGACATTGACTAATAAGACTACCGATTATTTTGTAAGTATTAAATGTGAGGAATGAAATGTTTCCTTTGTTTTATCAGAAATAGTTTAGCTCTAATTTGTATATGTTGTATACATAATGTGAAAATAATGTTACATTAATAATAAGCTGAAAGTGATATTGAAATTAACTGACTTATGGTTTCGTTAAAATGAAAGCTAAAAAGAACTGTTATAAACATTGAGTGCAGTTAGCAAAAAAAAATAAAATAAAATAAATTCTTTATTGTTGAATTTATTATTTTAATTTGAAAACCTCAACAGGAATATGTGTGAAATTTTTTTTTTTATAAATGTGTGTTCTTTTCATAATTTGTTCAATACCTTAATATAAAAAAAATAAATACATATCTATGTAATTAAATTTTGCAATTTCTATTTTTTTCTTTCCTTACTAGCATTTTACTAAAATCCGTGATATTAAATAAATAATGGATTCATACAAATAACTGTAATATTAAATAAATAATAGATTATACTGTTTGGTATGTAATTTCAAAAATCTTTGCTGGTGAAAAAATATTATGGAGGGAATCTCTGTAACACCTTTTGAAACCATTGCTTTAACCGATAGAGACAGAGAAACATGTTTGAACAAGATTTAAAGAAAAAAAGAAATGATATAAGAAATACATGTGACGGAACTAAACTGTCCTGGCTTTTTTTAAATATATATATATATATATATATTTGACTTGTAATAAATAACTCAATCGTTTTTATTTCTGTCCTTTGGAACTGAAATGATTTGTTATTACATTTTGATTGATGTTTATTGTTTATTTTACAGCCTGCACCTGGGCCATATGACCATTCTGTTGATGAAAGAGAGCATACTGTTGAGCAGTGGAAAGGTAGGTTAAAAAAATGTTTTTTTTTTGTTTTTATTTTGAAAGGATACAATTAAAGAGTAATACAATTTAATCTTATTCTATTAATATGTCTTTTTATCTAAGAATGGTTGGAGAGGGCATTAATTGAACATAATTTGAGCATTTAAAATTTCTTTAATTGCTCTTAGCATTATCTTATTTTCTTCATGCTGATTTTTCATGCTTTTAATTTTTTTAAATTTGATCAAAAAAATATAATATCTGCTGAGCTAAGTTTTTAAACAGTCAGGGGTCTACAAAAATTCAAAACCAATTACAGTGAAACCTCACATTGCAGTCGCTTCTGCAAATCGAAAATTTCTTTTTTCAGAGATTTTTCTGACTAAACCATTATGTATCTTCTCTGCAAAGCAGGCACTCCTGCAACAGGGCACGGATAGTTACTTAAGCTCCAAAATGTAATTTTCAATCTCTTTAAAACCATATCTTTTTTATTTAAATTAAAAACATTCAGCAATGTTATTAATGTTACAAAAGCATAAACATTTTCTTTTTTTTATTTCTGTTAGATTAATTTCTAATTGTGTTGTTTAAAATAAACAATATTCAAACCTCTGTTATATTGCAATTTCTAACAAATGATATATCACAATATAAAATTTCTTACATCTCCCTGACCATGAAATTATTTAAAAAAATTATTTGAGATAAAATTTTTTAAAGATCCTTTTAAAAATTTTATATCTTATTTTTAACAAATCTCCTTTTATTCAATAATGCTTTGCTGAGCTTTAACCTTAAAAGAAAAAATTGCAATTTTAGAGTATTCCAAACATCAGAATTGCAGTTTCCGAAAATCGGCAAAACACTTTACAATTGGAAAAACTCAGGCTGCAGACATCTTCAAAAATCGAAAAACACTAATGTAACCATGGAAGTGAAAATTAATACATGGTTTTTCTGAAAACAAATATCCAGTATCAGGATCAGTGCTAGAGGAAAAGGCTAGATAGGCAGTTTAGAAATAGGGAATTAAATATTTTAAAGCTTATTATGTGGGGTTAGAAAAGTTTTGAAAGAGTCATACGATTTCTTTTTTAAGTCCATAAGCAAAGAGCTATCGTCTATGGATGCTGGTTGGAGAAGTTACTTTCCTTATTTAAGAAATATGCTATTATTTGAAAGTTTTTATAACTTTTACATCAAGCGTCAATGAGAAATTCAAACACATTTTGATTTTATCATTGAAATTCAAATCTTACTGATTAGGCATTTTGCCATTTATCACATTAAATGTAAAAAGCTTGATTTCAATTTTCTAGTACAGTGCTAATGATTTGTAATTAATGAATGGTTTTAAATGTTTTGATATTGTAATGATTCTGTTCTTGCAGATTTGAATTTCAAAAATGGCTGATTTTATAATTCAGTGATTCAGGGGTCGCATTCCCCCTAAAATTCATAAAATTCCTAAAACTATGTGCAAACCCTAAAAATCTAATAAAATTTTGTTGATGTTCCTAAAAAATTAGAGTTATAGGCTATATATAAATAGAAAAGCAATAATCTAAAATATAAGAATATAACTACATTAATTAAAATTGTTTTAATTTTTCCACATGGGAATTCTGATCCTGAGAGAGGTTTTTCGATAAATAAAGCAATGCTTAATGTGAGTCACGATGAGAATACTATTATGTCTCTTAGACTAATCAAAGATACCATTCGATAATAAGGAGGAGTGTTGAAGATCACCACAACACTATTGAGGGCAGTAAAAGAATCTCACAAATCACATCAAGAATATATTAGCAAAATGATCATAATTAATTTGCTTTCTCTAACTTCTAATATAAATTGCTGATTTGAAATATCGCTTATAATAATTTTAAGTTCGTAAAGTTTTAGTCAAATATTCCTTAATTTTTTATTTGGCGTTGCATTTTAATTTACGAATTGTTTTCAATTTAATGAAGTATATTTAATTATTCCAAGTTGGTGTTAATTTATTTTTTCTCCTGATTTATTCTCACTTTTGCCTGTTCCTGAATTATGCA
This sequence comes from Parasteatoda tepidariorum, assembly GCF_043381705.1. Classification (NCBI taxonomy): domain Eukaryota; kingdom Metazoa; phylum Arthropoda; class Arachnida; order Araneae; family Theridiidae; genus Parasteatoda; species Parasteatoda tepidariorum. The sequence goes on along the minus strand of NC_092207.1, from coordinate 60,860,808 downwards.
CTTAATTTTTGATAGGTAATATGTAAAGTTGAAATTACATTTTTACACTTTGGAGCTTTCATCCTTGACTTCATAAATTTGAGAGCTTTATTTTATGGCCTGCAATTATTTATGATATGTATGGATGAATTATAATAATCTTCTGTTATGTAATAAACTACCATGTGATTTGTTTTTATCCTAGCAAAATCATATATTACCCCTAAAATTTACCTAAAATTTTTTGAAAAAAGTTCCTAAAATTACCCTAAAATTTTAAAAAACTTAGCTGCTACCCCTGAGTGATTTTATTAGTAGAGGTCACTGCATTTTAACATTTAATAAATCAGTTTAATTTTCATTATAACTGTTTATTGCTGTGGTACATAAATTAAACTTTGATGTTGAAAATTTTTTGCATTCGTTTCACTTATTTTTTCTTAAAAGAAGTTATTAATAAAAATAAAAGGAATAATTTTTGAACAGAAAAGTTACATTTGTACTTGCCCACTTTATTTTTTCATAGCACTGTAATCTGTAAAATGTCAGATTATTGAAAGAAAAAAGTAGTATATAATTAATCTTTTTTGAAATTGTATTTTTTAATTTAACAATGAAAAATTCTAAAAACAATAAAATTTCTTTTTATTGTTTTTGAACAAAAGGGAAGATAATCTGATTGTTGTCATATTGTGTCCTGAAGTATTTTTATTGTTTATAGAACTAATATACCATGAAGTATTGGAATATGAGCAGACTCACAATACACTAGGATTAGGCCGTCCAATTACTGCTCACCACAATTCTCAGCCTGGTAATGTTCCTTAATTACTTCTATTTATTATGCATGATATGATTTACATTAACAATGCCTTTGATAATTATTATTTTCTGTAAAATATGTTATTTAATTATCAATTATATACTGGTAAATTTTTTTTAAATCAGAATTTCATGCAAAATTTCTTTCACTGTCTTCCAATTAAAATTCTTTTCACTTAATAATTTATTTTTTTTTAGTTTTATAAGATTTTAAAAATTAAAATAGAGTTTGTATTGAAATTAAGTTTACATTTACAGATAATTTGAAGACTTCCATTCATTTTTTTGTAAGTTTTTATGCATGGAGCATGTTTTGGGGCTTGATTGTTGTGAACAAAAAATGAAACTTAAAATATTTTAGTTAAAAGTACCTTTTAGCTCTCTCAACTGTGAAATATTTTTATACTGAATAATTATTATTATTATTTTTTAAAGAAAGTGTTAAGTTTGACTTATAATTTCAGATTTTCTTGTAATACAAATTAAGAAAGAATTAGTCCCAAAAATCTCTCTTTCTAGAAAGAATTATTGTCATTTTAGTCCAAAGAAATATTGCTAATTATGTCTATAAGTAGTAAACATGTAGTGGCTTTATTATTTCTCTTAAGTGTTGTAGGAGTTCTTGAAATGAATAATTATATAAAACATAATAAATTTTTATTATTCAATCAAAAAGTGAGTGCATAAATTGTGTCTTCAGATGGTGCAATAGATGAAGATTGTCCAGATGAATCTGATCAAGCAGCCTCTAATGGACCTGCAAATCCATATGGTCATCGTAGATAGACACACTTCTTTCCTTTTGTCTTAGTCTATGACTGCCACGCCCACCGTATGTAGGGTTCTGTACAAACTAGTCGCCAGTGGACGATACTCCGTCTTTGATCCTGCCAGAAGCGTCGGCCGTTTGCTAAGACGGACGTTCAATTTCCCAAGTCATTTAGCAAGGACTTTCTTTACTGGAAAACGTGTTATGTCGACACTTAAACAACTTAACTTGTGATGGTTCTGCAAGTCAGAGTACACATTTGTATATTTCGTTATTAGTATAGTCCCTCTAAATAAGCTCTCAATAGTATTTTGACACCTTTAATATTAAGATAAGTATGGAGGTACATTTTGCTTTTTCAACTATTTTGATGACTGGAGAAAATTTTGAAAAATACGATGTCTTTATATTAACACCATTCGTGTAAAACTAATTTTTTACTGCTCTTTAAACAGGGTTGGCATGATTTATATAAATGTTTCTTTTTTTAGAACATCATTAGTTTAAATAAACTTTTTTTTTTTTTGCATCAATTTAAGACAAAAACATTTTCCCCCACCAATATAATATATGGGTTTATTTTTAAGATGGAAGTCTTAATTTTATTGATTATGATGGTTTTATCCAGAGAAATATTTAAAACAGTAATGTATTGTAAATTATTATCTGATGTTAAAAATAGAACAATAAGTAAACTGATAAATCTAAATAAAAATGGCAAGAAACTTTGAAATTATATATTCCATTGTCTGTGTATCAAACAATTTGCTTTTAGTAAGCATATTTCAATCTATTAAATCTAAATAGGTATGTATTTAGATTTAATTAATTTAAATACAAGTATTTTTTAAATTTATAAAGTATATTATTAGTGTATCTAAATAATAAATTTAATTAGGTACTATTCATGAGGGTGCTGAGCTTGAATAAAAATTATGATTTTATTCAGTGGTTAATTTATAGTAATTAAATAATAATTTAAAAAATTTTAGTTGAAAACATTATATTTTTTAGCTGTAAAATTTTTTATGAATAATATTAAATAATTATACTTTTTTTAGAGGTAAGAGTTATCTTTCTTTGCCTTAGAAAACTAAAAAATTCAAGAAAATATGATGAAAAAAAAAGTTTTTTTTTAAACAGAAAGTATGATATTTACCAACCTTGTTTTTGAATAATATGTTTGTTTTAATAAGCATTTGGCATAAAATTGTTTTCTCTTAAAAAGAATTTGTTTTCAATGACTTGTTCTTCAATAAAATCCACCTTTTTAATGTTCCAGTTATTTAAAAAATAATTTTTGTTTAATTTTCTTACTCTCTTTAAACTTTACTTGGTTCTAAAATATAAATTGTCAGTTTTAAAATGGATCAAAATATTGAAAGGGTAGGTGTATCACCCATGTTAAACTTTTGAAAAATTAAAATACTATTGAGTGTTATTGTAGTTTTGAAAACCTTCATCTGACGGGATTTGTATACTAATTGCGAAATACGGTTATGATTTGTAGAAGACATGTCAAAAGAATGATTCGACTGTGGCTGAGTTCAGTGAAAAAAAAAAAAAAAACAAACAGAAAAAAAAAGCTGTATTTGGCTTGTCTTTTTTATATGCATTAATTTAGCAGGTCTAAAGCTAAATGAATGCTGTGTTTTACTTTTGAAAAATATTTATTTTGTTGTGTTTGTTTTCTAAGATGAAGTCAGTATGGTAAGTGTGAAATGTGTGATTCAGTATTGGTTCAAAATACACTATTCATTTAAGAGGAATTAACTAAAACCTGTATTACTCATGACTATTTTTTTTTTAGAAAAATAATTTAAATTTTATCATGATACCTTTTAAAAACGAAAATTATACTGAAGCTTTGCATTGTGTGGCAGCTGACTCCTTTTTTTAAAAAAAAAAAATTTTCATTTTAAAAAATTTGTTTTTAACTGCCTGTTTGTAGTCATCAGTAATGTATTGCACTTAAATTGTAATATTGAATGCTTTTTCCCTGAATAATCTCCCTTTCTTTATAATTGCCGTAATTTTACAAATAAAAATTTGTTATTCTGATATTGTTTTATTAGTGTGTACATATGTAATCAGAATATGATTAAAAAAGTTTTTTTATAAGCATTTGTCTCATTATTTAATAGTTGTATATTCTTGATAATACAGCATTAATATTGACAGGGTATCTGCTCACTTGGAAAGTCATGAAAAATCATGAATTTCGGTATTGAACAAGATTAGTCATGAAATGTCATGATTTTAACTATTGTTTTAAAAAAATCATGGAAAGTCATTGATTTAGGTCGCCAAATTGATCTAATTTTTAATATGGAATCCTCCCCAATGTCATGGTGTTCAAATATCTGAATTTCTAACAAAATCCCCACTCGCAGTCGTATTTTATTAAAATATAAAATGTTTTTTCAAAAAATGAAAGAAAAAACATCATTTCTAGAACAAATTATCTTCTAAACTTCTGTGATTTCAAATTTTTGTTTATTTTCTTTATTTTATTAATTTAAAATTCTAACTAAAGCAAGCCAGTCATCGTCGAATTTTTTTAATTCCGAAATGAGAACGGAAAAATCTGGAGTATTTCTTTCCTTTCCGATGAACGAGGAAAGTATCTTTCGAATTCTGCAGAAGAAAAAAAATTATTTGCTTTTTTTTTCCAGCTATTTTATTGCTTCAATTCTTTACTCTATTTTTTAAATTTAAAATCTATGAAGATGCAGAGTATAACAGTTTTGGTTATACCTATCATTTCAATGAATGTTATTATAATGCTTTTCAAATTTATTGTTCTGTTTTTGACGGGAAAAAATAGTAACTTTGTTAAGTCATGAAAAGTTCTTGGAATTAGTCATGAATTTGAAAATCTAAAATGTAGCAGATACCCTGTATTGATGTGTGAATATTTACTAGTTTTTGCTTTTTAAATATTTTTTTGTGAAATCGATGTACAACTTCAAAAAGAGTCTTAAATTAACATTTATAAAACAAATATACGTATTAAATCAAAATTTGGCAAAAGAATTTAGAAAAATTTTAACATGCATATTAAACTTAAAACACATTTATACATTTTTTTAATAGACTAAACAGGTTTAAAAATGTTTTTTTTAAATAAACATTGGCTGTTTTTCAACGCATTTAGAATATATAATATAAATCAATTATTTCATTTCACACATCAAATGGATGCAGATTTAGCTGGAGAATGATATTTTTTAACTTTCAAATACTATATTGTTAATATATTTTGAAATTTAATTTTTGATTTTCTCAAACCAGTGATTACCTGGCCATTTTGCTCTTTGGGTCAATGAACCAGCCAATTTCCTTGCAAAAGAGAGGTGCTGGTTTACTACAACATCCTAATACAGCCTTCTTCTATTGGAGGATTAAACTGTTTGTAAAAAATAAAAAATATTTACATCTTACAAAACTTCCAGACTCAAAAAGCTCTAAAATCTGAAGTCCTCTTATTCCCAATAAACCAGATGCAGTGCAGTTGCTCGTCTACACACCTTGCCACTCATCTGCACAACATTTCCACCAATCCTACTTGTTCATTTAGTACTTCTGAAGAAGTAATGGACAGGGATCATCTGTCCCGTTGTGGGGCACTTTACGGTTCTACACAGACGTCTGAGTAAAGGGAGGCAAGTTCACTTGTATGTTAGACAATGCCTGTTCTTAGTTCTGCTGTTTGAATTCTATTTTTATCTTTCTAATTTTCTGCTTTGCCATTGATAATATATCTATACATAAAACACTAAAAATAAAAAAACTCCTCAAAACAGTAAATTTTTTTTTTTATGCTTGCTTTCCAAATTTCTGAATGGAATAAAATAAAATTATACATCCATAATTTCTGTCTGTGTCTGTAATTTGAACTAATAATATTTTATTTAATACTAAGTTTTTCTTGTATTGACTTCAATTGTAAATTTGTAGAGAAAATTTTGAATTTCATCTTAGTATTAGGCAATGAAAAATACAAAATTTAGGAAATCTCCTTCTTTTGGGGATTCAGAATTATGTTTAGATATTTTTAATTGTATATATGTGTTAATTTTAACAGATTATATGAATGACTTGTGTTCTAATGCATGCAAGGTATTTAATTTAAAAAATTTTTTTGTGCAAAAAATTAAATTAATTATATCTTAAATAGTATGCAAATTTTTTTTGAAAATATGTACAACTTAAAACTGTGGTTTGTAATTTAATAGATAAATTTTCTGATAACAATTATGTCTCAATTATCCTCTGAAACTTAACAAATAAAACCAAAACCCTATGTAGGTACTTGGTTCATTGCTGAAAACAGGTGAGAGCTCTCTTTAATTTCAAAAGTCAGAATAGAATTAACATTCTTAATCAGCAAAAAAATGTAAAAAATTTATTGAAAGTGCATACTAATATTCTGGAAAGCACTATAATGATTACATATAATAAAAATAATTAAATAGAATAGGTATTTTCAAGGAAAAATACAAAAGTAAACATACATTTAGTTATATTTATTCATTGATATATAATTCCAAAACTTAGATGTATCATTTTCATTATTCTGAATCATCTGTTCTATTGCTTTAGCTTGATCCAATGCAAACCAATACGTTTCAGCCCATTCTTCTAAAAGCCACCTACAAAAGTTAACAAATTATTATGAAGAAATAGAAGTCTTATAGCAGAACCTAGATAGATAATTTTTTACGGGACTTTAAATAGCGAATAATAGGTATGGGAAAAGGATAAATCCAGGTAAACGCAAAATAAAAACTTGAAAAAGAGTAAAAAGATGGACTTAAAAATGAATAAATTTGCAATAAGTATGAAAAATTTTAAGTGAAATAATTATGTTTTAGTGCAAACAATATATTTTCAACATTAGTTCATATTGCTGTTCATTTCCTGTATTGAATGTTATTCAGAGCTTGTGTGAATGCTGGAAATGTCTCATTTCAAAGGCTTTCCATAAATGTAGACTGGTTGTGGTTCCATTTCTCTGTCTTCATCGGTATCACTTCAATTTCAGCAATCATTTCTTAAACTGGCAATACAAGTTTAAGCATTTTCTTTTGACATGCATAAATATCAAATGTTTTGTGTGAGGCATTTTCCACTAACTGTAGCAAATCCTCATCTATCCCTTATGTTTTGACGGTTATGAATCCAAAATATATATATATGTTATATAATAATATATAAATATGTTTTCTGAGAAAGTACGCTTTTGTATCTGATTTTGTAACTTAATTAATAATTAGTATATTTGAGGTCACCCCCCAGGAGGCATTGAGATTGACATTTGGTATGTGTAAATCAGATCATTAGAACGAATGTTAGACAAAGTGATATCGTTTTACTGCACTATGTATATACAATGCATGTATGTTCGTACAAACAAAAGCAAGTATATTATATATACATGCATACACAAATACGGATATACATTGAACATACACAAGCACTTGCATAAAAAATATACATTTTGTAAAAATGTACAGTGCGTAAAAAATAATTAAATGGACCATCCTAAATAATTTTGATCTAATGATTGTATCTTCACATTCTGGGACTCAATCTTAAATTTTGAAGGGGTGATTTCAGATATGCTAAATAATTTGCAGACAATATTTCAAGTTATGACCTCAGGTATGAAAATGTACCTTCTCTGAATAAACATGCCTTTTTTTTGACAGATTTGAATTTCTGATGGAATTTCTTCTAAAAATATGGCTTATTTAAAATTCTATTTATCAGAAACTATTCATCCGATTTTGCCATTTTAAAATGATGTAAAAAACTGTATACTTTACAATTCAAATTTTTCAATTATTATTAAACAAAATAATAAAAAATAAAAAATATTTATTAAAATTAATATTTTGTACTGAATTGTCTTTGGAAAAATGAATTTTATGACGATGTGCAAAATTTTCGATTTGTTTAAAAAGTTTTTGGGATATATCGAAATACGCAAAAAGTAAAATTAACATAAAGTGGTCCAAACTTTGGACTGTTCTCCTGGCCAAACTATAGTGACCATATTTCTTTGATTGTGGCAACCTTCTATATTTTGAGGGTCAGAAATCCAAATTCGTCAAAAAAAAAAAAAAAGGTTTGTTTATTCAGAAAAAGTATGTTTTGAGTCTGATTTTGTAACTTAAAAATATCATCTGCAGTAATTAATTAGCATATTTTATGCCACCACTTCAAAACTTTTAAGATTGAGCCCTAGTGATTAAACATTTGATCAAAAGTTAATCAGGGTGGGCAATTTTTTCTTTAGTGCACTGAAAATCATCTACATCGTTTCTAAATACATTTTATGCATGCAATATAAGCATGTACAGGTAAGTATAAAATTTATGTATCTAATTATTTACATACGTAAGTATTAGGTAAATACGAATGTAAATTGGTAAAAAATGCATCATTATACAATACAGTATATGTATTACATAATATAATTACATGTTGGTTTTTACTTGCTTTACTTTGCATACAATCATCTTTACTTGCAATTATATATTTAGATTACTTGTAATAACAATTACAAGCAATTGATTACTAAAACTGATTTTTGTAATCACGAATATAGTTCAAACAAAAATTTGTAATCATAATTAAAATTACTTGATTACATTTTTGTCCGAATTTGATATAATTAGAGATCCGAATTATTTGTATCTGCAATTACCTGCAGCGCTTACAAGTAATTGATTACATAACAAGAATTATTTGTAATCAATGTCCAACTCTGGTCTGTCTAGGTTTTTCTCAGAGGTACCTATTTTGTGAAAATTTAGACATAATTTGTGAAAAATTAAAAATTATATTAAAAAATCAACACAAAAATTTTAATTTATCGTTTCTTAAGAGATACAAAAATAAAATTTTAAGAAAAAGTATTTTGTGAAACTACCGTTTTTCCTAAAGTTGAATTTGTGAAACTACCGTTGTATAGCTTGTAGCCACTCCTGGGCAAACATCTACATGTTTTTTTAAAAAAAATTGCATTTGGCACCTTGACGATTGTAGTTAGTGCGACAGATCACGATACAGAAATATCCCCTCTTAAGCCCCAAAAACCAGATTCTAAAATAGAATGGTGCAAACTCGAAGAGTAAAAACTTGAAGTTACCTCTAATTTTTTAAAAATTAATTCAAAGTACGAGAACCAGGCAATTTTACTTATTACATTGCAGTTTTCAGTTTACACCAACAGATATAGATATGGAAAAACCCACAATTAGTTTTAACTTACTGGTCAGTTTTTATTGATTTTTTGATATCTATGTCCAGTGAAGTGTGAGGCTGAGGGCAATTCATATGACTTTTGTTAGCAACAGAATTCTTCTGCAGATCATCTGACCACAATTTATTGCACAAATGACATTCATACCCTCTTAGAAAATCCAATTCATTGGGATCATTGACACCCCATGTTCTTTTTTCCATAGTTTGCTTTAAAAAAATATTTTTTATATCCTTCTTAAAATTTAAACATTCTTCATAGAGGATGTCATTTTCATCAAGCCTCGAAATATGCATTGCAAGATCTTGAGGGTCTTTGAAGTTGTCCACTATGATTGCAGACACAGGACTCGGTAACCAATCCTCAATGGATCGAGATCCCCTGTAGATGGGGACTGATCCGACATGCAGGGCTCTAAAAAACTTTTCTGTAATATAATCCTCACATATAGCATTTTCAAATGCTAAATGAAACTTGTATTTTGATATAAAGTGAAACAAGCTTTCATCATTATGAGTATCTGTGGATAATAGATGAGTTGGAAGATCTTTATTATGCAAACACTCACCATATGAATCAACATCAATAAATTCCATCAATTGTTTAACATAACGATCCCTATCAGAAGGCACATTGCAGTGTGACTGTAAATACAGTACAGGAGCGGTACCGTTTTTACGATATTCATTCTTAATTTCTAATGGAACAGGTTTGCGCATTAAGTAATCTAAGCTTGGCAAATGCTGTGTGGTGAGTGGAAAGTCTGAGTGTCGAGAAAATGTAGCAGTGAAGTTGAAGAGTTTAATACCCGAGGAATGGGAAAATAAGAAATTATTCAATGGTGATTCTTCGTGTAGAAGTGCCCATAGGTGATTTGATTTACGAGGTAAAGGTAAATTGTCCCCTTTGAAGTCAGTTCCATAGAATAAATATGCTACAGGTATTTCATCATTATTATAAGTTCTTTTAAAGCTGGATACACATTTATTACTTTTAGAGCAATGGATTTCTTTTTCTTTTGCTTCATAAGGATATAATAAATCGCTCCACCAAATCACAACTGGAAGATCTTTGGGATTGAATTTTTTAGCAAAAGAAATGGATATCAAATCAAAGATAATACAAAAAACAAGAAATCTCAAATAAAATGAAACAAACATTGTACATCATCATTCATCAAGAGAAATCAAGGTTAATAAAATCATACACAAGAAATGATGACTTCATTATTTGAAAATTTTATGAAACAATAATTATTTTTCTTAGATTTTGGGACGTATAAAGAAATATGTAACAATTAGTTATTTTATGAGACAGTTTTTAATATTTGATTACGCACAGAGTCAAAAATGTCTATTTTATTTAAATACTATCGTAACACTATTATGTACTTCAACATTTCTAAAAGAAATTAAAATTTACTACAAATTATTATTTTCAGCAGTCGAAAAAAAATATTTTTTTGTTAACAATTTAAAGTTATGAAACTAGAAAAATAAAATTCAGTTGTCAAAACTTACAACTTTCTGATTTGCTTTGTTGTTGTTGTGGTTTTCACAATCCGCTGTTACGGTTAAGTCGGGTGATACTTCAGTAATTAAATATAAAATAAATATTCTTTAAATTGTAAACATATTACTTTTACAAGACTCCATAGCTAAATTCAAATTAATAGCAATGTAAATAAATTCTCCTCTTCTATTTTTGAGTCGTGTTAGAATTTTTTTTAATGTACAAATAATCTGAAATCGTAATCTGGCATCCATAATAAGAGCAGACGCACTTCCTGTTCATTTTGGGATTTTGTGTGCGCCAAATGTGGCTTGAAATATCAACCAGAAAGTGAAGTTTTGTTATTGTCTGTGAGTGTTAAGTTTTGTGATGGCTTTAATGCCTCTAAAAAGAATGCCTGAAATAGCTTGGAGTATAACTAACACAACTTTTGGAATATGGCGGCAAAATAGTTCTTTTTGCATGTATCAAGTACGATTTATTATTATTTCTTACTTCTCCGTAGGTGTGGTGAAATCAATATACAAACATAAATATAGATAAAAAAATGAAATATATTTTTCTGTAGGAATGGATTTCTTTTAACGAAAAATATTTTAGTTATCATAGATATAAAGAAGTAGTTTCATTTAAAATAATCAAAACAATATATTGTTTTTCCTATCGTTTTTTTTTCTTTACCGGTAAGAGAAAATCTCCGGTTGATATTGATGACTGTCAAATCATAGTGACAGCTGAGTAATGAAAACAATCACACGTGGTTTTTTTATTTATTATTTTTTAACAATGACAGCACGACTTCAGAATTCATGGAAAACTTTTAAACAATGTTAAGAGAAAATAACTTCGCTAAGAATAATAATGAAAGTAAATTGGAAATTCAGTCTCTTTGTACAAAGATTTTATATTTTATGACCTTGGATTTTCGAGGATTATGCGTAGCGTTTTAATAATATTTCGCTTATAATGTTACATTCTTAGTTCTTTTTCGCATTTGTTTTTGTATTCGTATAATCAAACAGCGAATTATTACATTAACAGTTTAGGGCGCTTTAAATTAAACCTGTCCTGTTTAAGAAATAAATTTCGATTAAAGAATTGTTTAATTTATTATATTAATATCAATTTTTGAGAGATTGAAATAAAAAAAATTATTATTATCCCCTACATGTTTATTTAGTATCATAAATTTGATTTAATTTTGGATTTCTAGTTGTTTGAAACATTCTTCTTATATGCAATTATTAGTTACAAGTTTTAGACCTTTATTTGTTAAATTTTTGGAAAAATAATGTTTGTTTATATAAATGCCGCAGAATGTTAATTTCAAAAAAGGTTTCATTCAAAATTTTAGCGATATGTGATTGATTTCATGAAATTGAATGTAAATTTTTAATACAATTTAATGAAATTGTTATCGAGTGTTATAATTTCATTAAATTAGAACGTAATTTCGTCACTGTAAATTTATTTTGTCTAATATCATAATTGCTTTCTACTCTTTTTAACCATCTAAAACTACAATTAATTAAGAAAAAAATCCCGCAATTTTGATATTTATATTTATTAATATGTAGATAGTTAAATAAACATACCGAAATCTCTCCCTCTCTCTCTATATATATAGTATACGACAAATAAATATAAATGTTACTAATATAAATTATATTAATAGGAGTATAGCGCAGTCTATGCTCTTTAGTATGACTCTTCCTTTATAAAGACCTTTATTAAGTCCCGTTTGCCATCTTCTAAATATATATANAAATGAATCTTCAGATTTGATTTAATATTAGTCAGAAGCAAAGCAGCATTGATGTATGATGCCCGCATAAGAAAACACTGAAGTTCCTACAAATGATATATAATCAACGAGAACATGCTTAGAATAGGTCTTTGTTCACATGTTTTAAATGTATTTACCTCATGACAAATTGCCTTCTACTCTATCTTTCTACTAGCCAAATGTAGTTTATGGCACCGTTCCTACAGCAGCTTACCTAGATTGCTTTTAACTTCAATTAAAATATTGAGAGTTAGAAACGATTTCATCTAAAATTAACATTTAGTTTCTGAAAAGGTTAATGCTATTAGAGATTTATTAAAATATTGTTAAAAAGTAATAAAATACGTAAATATACAATCTACGGATAATACGAGGCGAAAATAAGGAAGATATAAAGATTTTGGATTCTTGTATTCAAGAATATCTAGACTTCGTTGTAGAGAAAAGGACCAGTATTGTTTATATTTTAATTTTTTACGTCGTTTTTCTGTGAATCAACGCTCACTTCCCAAGTTCCAATTTACGTTTGATAGCCTCTTCCTCTTCCCCATCACCCTGCGGTATAAAATAGCTTTTATTGGTAATAAAAAAGGAAACATATTATACCACAAAATAATATCGGTGGGTAAAATAATCTCACAGTGGACGACTGATTGTAATAGAACATCAAAGCCGAACATCACTGGCTGCAGTCAGTGAGCACTTGGATCAGTCTGCGTAGGGACCGAGGGTGTGCGGTATTGGTCCTCGTTAAACTTTGCTACCGTGAAGTGCTCGACTTCGCGTGCAGGTCGTCGGGCTGCCGAAGCGGGGGTGCCATCCCTTCTGCAGAGGATCAAAATTGCGATGGCATGTCTTCGGATCATCCTCAGGGATGTTTCCCAGACCGTCGCCAATAGCCCATACAACGACAACTACAACAACTGTAGAGGATCAAAATTGTGATGTCATTCTTGACCATCGCCAATAGCCCATTGTCAATTTCTGCAGCTCTAGTAAGACGGAAATAAAGTACTACTACTATTGAAATTTCAAGTTTTGCTTGTCAATGGTATATTTTACACGACAGCATCACTGCAATAAAGGTTTGGTCAAACATACTTTACTGGTTAAAAAGCTTTAAATTTGAAAACGAAACCCCATGTTTTCCGAAAAAAATATGTTTTGTCTTTTATTATTCATTGCTGCTAAGGGGACTATTTTACGTTATTTTAATAGCGAAGAATTTAGTATATTTATTATTTTGTTTTAATGATGTCTTAGGAATTAGCGAAAAATTTCGTTATCAAACTTTGCCCACCTTTTCTTCCTTAAAAAAATATAAGCAATATAGTTTTTCCTGTTTATCTATAATTACTATAAAATATTGAACATAGCCGTGATTGCTCAAGAATAGAGCTCTTGTCTTCCAATGAGGTGAACCGGGTTCGAATCCCAGCGATGGCTGGTCAACACGAATTACGCATCCGGCTTGCACCGACCACAGTGCATGCGTAAAAATATCTTCAGTGGTAGTCGGATCATGGGTTAAAGTTCCCTTCCCGTCAGGCTTACCATGGGAGGTTTTCTTGGTTTCTCTCTCTATGTAACGCAAATGCGGGTTAGTTCCATCAAAAAGTCCTCCCCGAAAGTAAATTTCTCCCACTACTTGATCCAGGAGTTCACTTGTCTTCTGGATTGTGTTTAAAATTACAAGGCTACGGTGTTGAACATTGGTAGTCGTAAACACAAAAAAATTGGGTCGACTGTTAAATGATGGCTCTAAAATTAAATATGTAAGTCTAATAAACTCAAGCATGGGTGGATATTTAATTCTTATCTAAGTTCTTGTTGTTAAAACGTTTAGTGCAACATTAAATAAAAATATGCCTTTCACGGTTTATAAATGCACTTGGACAGACAGTGCACTTATTTGCTATGAGTTAAGCAATGAATTTTATCTGTAAGGTTTTTCCCCCCCATCAAAATGGAAACTTGTTAATGTTAAAAACATACATCAATCGGAAACAGTAAACGATACCATTTTAAAGCAAAAAGTAAACTGTAAAACGAATAAATTTAGATTTAATGGCGCTGTTCATTAAGTAAAAAACAGTATTATCAAGTGAATGAGTATATTTACGTTAAGAAGCTAAAATTATTCGTTTATTTACACGTTTACTAAACATACACACGCTAACTAAAATGTACTTAAAGGCTTGCTAACCAGTATCATTTAACTTTTTTAAGCTTTTTAATGCGATTAAAAACATTTCTTTACTTAATATTGAGCAAAACGAAACTGAACTGATCTTAGTCATAAATGCGAGTACTCAAATCTATAATTTGTGTACGTTTGGGTCGTGTTACATAGGTATTCGTAAACCCAACATTGGGTCGGCTGTTCAGCAACGGTTATAAAAAAATATATATATATAATATTGCGCAAAACAAATTTTTTTTTCAATTATAAAACTTAGAAACAAAATATGTATAATAAGAACTTAGAAAAAAAAATGGACTCTTAAATATTTAATATTTATACAGGATTTAGAATACTCGGTAAGTCTTAAACGAAGTAAGTATCTTTGAGTATGAAAGGCGGTAAGAGCTTTAATCTGGGCTTAAGTGTCCTCGAAAGGATCTTGTTTAAAAAGCTCTTGTAGTAAATTTATACAAGGGCTTCATTTATTCTGTTGTCGTTAACGAGCGAATATTTTATACTCGTTCTTCCAAATGCATTGTCTTAAAGCAAGGTAGTATGATGCATTAGTTTATTGAAATCAGCCATGCGTAGCTCATTTTTGTGGATGGACTGTGCATCTGTTTTCGATTTTTCTACGAATTGCATTCTAAGCATCTTCGTTCTCCTCACGCGAAGCTTTTATTTGCAAGGGGCGAAAAACCCTTATATGTTTACTAATCTCACACCCCTTTATTTGAAAAAACAAAAACAAAAAAAAAAAAAACAAATATCTATTTTTAGCATTAGTTACCCTGTCTTATTTTGACTCTTATCCGTCCTAAATTGTAAATCCAAATCTTACTATTTCATGTGACTCAGTCTAGGCTCAAATTGTGTACTAAAAAGATAAAGACATTTTTAATTTTTTCGCAAATCAAAACAATACGACGCATTGTTACTAAAACCACGTTTATTGGCAGGGCGACTCGGTGGCATAATTCATTATTCAGAAAGAGTTGGAAGGCATGTTTCTCTTTGAAATCGGTTTAACTCTTTAACTGCCTGAAATCAAAATGTTCGGATGCTTTCTGATAAAGTATACTAATAAATTGTCTCAAAATTCGAAGGCTAGAATTTCTTGTTCTTGCCGAATGAATTAAACTTTACATTTCAAATGCTACTTGTAGATTTGTTTAAATTAAATTGGTTGTAGTAATGATGAATTTTGAAATGAAGGAAATTTTAGTTATTCGGTGTTCTTACACAAATATATGTAAGTTCAGGATGGTTAACTCTCTAATAGTTGTCCAATGAAAACCTAGGCAATTTTTTCCCCCTAGTTGATCCAGAAATATAAGCATACGGCAAGTTTGTATGAAAAGGGCATTCTAAATCTAGTTGTAAGGTATTATAAGTGTTTAAACAATCTTGGCAACTATGCTGGAAAAAAAAGAGAAACGTATGTAGAATCTGAAAATAAATTTGCTTCTTGAACATTTTCTTTTATTTGGTTTTAATTTTCAAACGGCCCTTACTTAAAAAACAACCCTCGTATAAGAGTCAGCTTCTACGATACGATATAAAGTAAGAATCATTACTCTAGGTTATATATGCATAATAGTTTTAAAAATAAAACAAGTTTGTTTAACCTTACATATACATAGAGCAGAGTGAATTCGAACAATGTTTTACAGAATCGAAGCGGATAGAAACTATATATTATACTATTTAATTTAATTGACAGATATTTAAAATATAGAATATAAGTGTCCCTATTAAGCAGTTAAAAACATACACACATTTTGTACTTCATTGTGAACAATCTACTGACGATATTCAAAGTACAATATTATAGGTGTTTTTTAAAGCGGAAGTGATTCACGAATGCTCTGAATGCACGTGAGGTCGATTATAGATGTTAAGATTTGGCTAAAACATTTCATGTGTATGTGAATGCTCGGTTTGGTGTTAACTTGAAATAAGCTGCTCTTTCACACAATATTTTTAGGTTGTTCAACATAATTCGGAGAGTTATTGCCCCACAGCGAGGAGTTTTGTGGGTAAAAGACCAAGTTCAGATGTTCTAACATACGTTTACTCATATAGAATGCATGCTTTCTTGCTAGACTCCCCAATTTATTGAATGTTTGATCACATATTCATTAACATTAATGTAGTCAAGCCACGAAGATCTTCAATGTAAAATTATTTGAAGTGCTTATTATTATTATTTTTTTACTTCAGCTAAACGTTTTTGAGGTGTGTAACCTTCAGAATTATTAAAACTTATTACCTACAGGGTTGTTATGGTGAATCTTGTTTTGTCAAACTCGCGATGTCACAAGAATAGTGATCAAAAATTCTCCTAAGCAGTCATGGTCAGTTTCTTGTGAATCAATAGACAATTATTTAGAATGCTTATTTTGTTTTTCACTTGGACTAAACGTTTTTGTGATGTGATTAAGTTCTGTAATCATCGGAATTATTTAAACTTATTGTTATGATGAATCTTGTTTTTATCAAACTCGCGATGTCAGAAGAATAGTGAACCAAAGTTCTCCTAAGCAGTCATGGGCAGTTTTTTGTGAATCAAAAGACAATTATTTAGAGTGGCTTATTTTATTTTTCACTTGAACTTAAGTTTGTGCGATGTGATTAGGTTATTTAACCATCATAATTATTTAAACTTATTGTTATGGTGTATCTTGTTTTATCAAACTCGCGATGTCACAAGAATGGTAAACAAAAGTTCTCCTAAGCAGTCATGGGCAGTTTCTTGTGATTCAATAGAAAATTATTTAGAGAGACTTATTTTGTTTTTCCCTTGAACTAAACGTTTTTGTGATGTGATTAGGTTATTTTTTACACGACTATCATCACTGCANGTCACAAGAATAGTGAACAAAAATTTTGCTAAAATAGTTTCCTTTTTGGCTATTTAATTTTATTACATATAATTTGAAACTCCCTCTTGCTTCTACGGATAGATCTCTTGTGCCCAGTGGAAATTTTTTTTTTGTCGCCCTTTCATTTTGAATACGTTATTTTAAAGAACTCTGAATAGCTTTAGTTCACATATTTCAATCAAACTGCTCGAGAAGAAAAATACATGCATTAATAATTTTTTAAGGAAAGTTCCTTTTATAAAAGTGATATTTTAAGCCTCCTTAGAAATAGTTTAAAAATTAAGAGTGTCTGTAACGAAATATTTTTTTACTGACTTATTTCTTATAAAAGCTTTTAGTAAGTTTGAATAATCTATTTCATTTTATGAGAAATTGGGATCATTAGTTTGAAAATTCCTTTTCTATGGTAATTTTATTTTTTTCTGTCCATTAGGCATATTTCTTTCTTTCAACCTTAGTTTATTGACAAAATATTCTTTTTGATATAGTATATTTTTTTTTTGGTGGCAGCGTCTTCGTGAGCTCATTATGTCCTGTGTGAAGATGCACTTTTTGGGTTCTCGTATCCCATGTCACCCTGAATATATGACGCTTTTTCTTTCTTTCTTTTTTATTAAATTTTATCTTTTCTCGTTTCTTGCGTAAGTCAAACGTGATCCTGTAAAGAAAGGAGGCTCCATAGTGTCCGGAAGAAAATCTTTGGAATTGCTTGGAGAGGGGGGAAATAACCCAGAAAGAAATATGTAAGTTTTTTGAAAGAAAGAAGGATGGGGTAACGGTGAAATATTTTCTTTTCTACCTAGTTGTAAGCTTGCTGCTCCTATTGAATCTTGTTACACTATATTCTTTATTTTAAATTGCGAAAGAGGGAGAGTATTGGTTGTTTGGCTACAATTTATTCGAATAAAAGTTTACGTTAGTATACTGACATTTGTAATTTTGACTTCAAAGTGTTTTAAGCGTTGTGTTACTTTTACAGATCCTTCTTTGCTTAACGTGAACGTGAAATGTGGTGACAAAGTCGGCAATCAATGATGATGGAGATAATTATTTAACTTTTGGGGTTGTTGTAAGAATTTTATTGACAACCGCGATTTTAAAAATTAATTGAAAAATGATGAATCTGCGGAAATAATTGTTACATTGGCATTTATTTGTGGAAACTAAAACAGCTATTTTTCTTTAATATAAATTATCAAAAAGGAAAAAAAATAAAACTTGAATAAATGTAATATACGCTTTCTAACTGTGATAAATGAGGCCGGAATAGCCTGGTTGGTTGGGAATTGGGCCCATACCCAAGAGGTCGTGATGTTAAATCTGTCGGTTCACAAAGTCCTCCATTTTCCCATAACAAATCATACCTCTGGGGGGTATTGAATTGGAGGATTGATCGTTCTTTGGTTCAGGTCAAAATTGCGGTTTGTGGGTCCGCTTATAAACGAGTTATGATGTATGTGTGTGTCAGAAGTCGAATTCTTGGTCATAGATAGCACAATTGATGATAATAAGCACGCCCCTTTTGCTTTAATGGCATATGACAACAATAACAACTGTAATAAATGTTTTAAAAATAGAAATTTGTATACAAAGTTCTAACGTTTTGAAATAAGAGTAGTTGCTCACAAAATTGATTATCCACATACTTAAACGGAAATGTACTAATTACTTTTTCATAGGGACAGACTCCTTAAAGGAATGTTAGCTCAGAAGGGGCTATTTTTGTAGATTTGCAATTGTTTCTATAGTACTATAGTAGTAGTTTCTATAGCACTAAAAGCTGATGTTTGTCCAGAATAAGTAGAGTTCTCTTTGTGGTGTTAAAAAAAAACTAAAGTAACATAGAAAAAGCACAAATAAGCAATTGCAAAAGACTGGTAGCCGTTTCAGTACTGTGAGGTCCCATTGCTGTTTCTAATGCCACTTTCCAAATGAATTTAAGGCAGAGGGTGCGTTTCTTGTTTTTCAGTGTCACAATCTATGGCCAAGATACGACTTGAGCCACCCACATGTCACAGACCGTTTATGGGGTGGACTCTTTCATACGCCCATTTATTCATTCCACAGATCATGGAGGACTTTGTGACCAGGCAGAGTTAACGTGCACCAGTCGCCATTTACTGCACAGGGAGTGTTCATCAGGTGGGGATCGAACTCACGACAACTTTGACATTGGCCCAACGCCCTGCAAGCCAGGCTTTCCGACTCACCAGCAGAGTTGATCACAGAATGATTGTGTCTCGCATCATATAATTATGTCGCACAAAACAGGGTGTTGCATTTTATTTTCAGTTTTTCCACACATGCTAAATACTTACGACAGGTGATGCTCAAAGTGTTTGGCAGACGATACGCTATTCTATGTAGAATTCCGTGTGAAAATGCATTATAAATAAAACGTAGAATGTCATTAGTTGTTTTTTTTTGCACCGCGGGGATAAAAATTAATTTCTAAATAACTTTAGATTCCGGTTTTTCACGTTAAATATGCAAATTAATTAGTGCAGACGAACTCAAACACAGAACAGACGCTTATTTTCTCTCAATAAACATACTTTTTTTTAAAAAGACGGATTTGGATTTCTGACTACCAAAATGTGGAGGAGGGTTAGTCGCAAATCTGAGAAGTAGGACCCCACTATTTTGGTCAGGTGAGCGGTCGAAAATTCGGTTCCCTTAATGTTAATTTTACTTTTTATGTATTTCACTATATCTCAAGGACTTTTTAAAGCGAAAAAAAATTTTTTTACACACAATTATAAAATTTGTTTATCCGAAGATAATTTCACGTAAGAAATAATTTTTCAAAATTACTATTTATTTTTATAATTTTATCTAATAACAGTCCAAACAATTTTGAATCGCGAGATCTTCGGAATTTTATTACATCATTTTAAAGAATGTAGTTTTATATGGCAGCATGCAAAATTTGAAGCCGTGTAAGTGGAGCCGATTAGGTTTCTGAGTTATCAAAATTTAAAAAAAAAAGTCGTACATATAAAATTTGATTTCCCTAAAACTAATCGACCTATTTTGCCGCGTATTTAGTTTTTCTTTTTTTGAACTGTACGTATTACTTCTACCCCTTATAAATATAATATACTTCACAGCTGAAGCGAAGTGCTTGAAATTTCGTTCAAAATTACAGAACCATGAAACAAGCCAGGATGTTGAATCTCGTTTATTTTTTTCTTCTTCACTTTATTATCGTAATTGAATAAACTTAATAAATCTGCAAGTGAGTTTATGAAATTTATCATATTGCTTTTTTTTCTTTCTCCGTGAAAAGCAGCAGATGCGCCGCGAAAACTTCAAGTTTGGGGATCATAAAAGTGTTCTCGTTATTTCGGCGAACAGATAAGACCCAAGTTATGCGCATGCATTAAAAGCTATTTGTGAATTGTTTGCCTACATTTTTGTGAATCGTAAAAGGAAAATATTGCCGAAAACTTGTCAGGTTTTTATTTCTTTTTCCTAAGAGAATGAACGAGGGAGAAACCTGGGAGTAATTTGCTCTGCAACGAGACAATATAGGCAAAAAGCTGCTATGCTGTCATGGTTGCTTAAATACTTTTTTTTCAATGTTTTCGTTTATTTTAAAATCGTTTTTTTTTTTTAAATATCGAATACTGAAGTTATTTTTCGTAATTCTACAGCCTAGACCAGGCCTGAGTTTTTTTTCACTTCATCGTTGTTACCTTTAATGTCGTGGGAGTGGAGTTCTTCCCAGTTATCTAATGCTATCTGGCTTGTTGAGAACGCCGAATGGTTGTAATCCTCAGATTTAAATAAATGATACTTTATTCGGGTCGATATTACTATGTGTTGTTGCTTATATCGATTATTAAGTGCATGATTGTAAAGTATTCATTAGACGTTATTTTCATGGACGCCACCGAAAAACGAAATTCAGCTAATACTATTCTTAAAAATATTAAAAACAAAATTTTCCGTACAGAAATTATTTTTTTCTAAAGATTTATTATTTATTACCAGGAGTCTCTTTAGAAGAAATTTGGGTCCGTTAACGGACCCTTCTCAAAATATCTTTTCGTAAAAACGGACCCTTCACAAAATATCTTAACTTAAAAACGGACCCTTCACAAAATGATTTTTCTTTTAATCGGACCCTTCACAAAATTGTTTATCTTCATTATTATTTTGTTAATCGAATAAACCCTTTCCAGGGCAGAAAACAAGAAAGATGGATGTAAACGAATTAAGTTTTGTCTTCGGCAGACGATTCTTCCATTATTCGTCCGAAATTAATATTCTGCGTTCAGCAGTATAGGCTAAATACCAAATATTTGTATGTTGCATCTCTAATTTAGAAGCAGCAATTGTTGTTTATTTTTTAAAATTTAATTTTTTTAATTATAATTTTACAGTGTTGAGCATAATCTTGTATGTCTTTACAATTTAAAAACTCCTTGAAAAAGTTTTTTTTTGCAATAACGGACCCTATTTGCACAAATTCATAAAAACGGACCCTGGTTGAAAGAATGTGAGTAATTTTTTCACAATTTCACAAAAAACGAACCTTTCACAAAATGTCTGGACAGACTCCTGATTACATATTTGAGTTTTATGTCATTAGTACTTATATTTAAATAAACATTCTATTTCATACTTCGATTAAACTATTATATGAAATGTTCAATTTTATGTTTTAGTGTTGTATGTTTCATTCTATTGTATGTGAACTAAAATTTTAAATTTTGAAAGTTAGCGCGCTATAAGTTATGATATTTCGGGGGAGGAACAAGTTTTTATTCTAAAAGTTTTTTTATTCAAACCTTCTCAAAATTCATTTTTTTTTAAATTTAGAAATTTAAAATTTTGGGGGCTACGGTACATTTTCTTTCTTTCATTTTTTTTTTTAAACAATTAATAAGTATAGGCGTGTTTTGATACAAATCGACTTTTATATAAATTAATAAATAATGTGTTGAAAATTGACGAATACTGTAAGTATAATGTAATAGTTCTTGAATTGTTATTGGATCGAATTTTTTTTAAAATTTTATAACCATCGTTAAACAGCTGACCCAATTTTTGGGTTTACGACTACTAATGTTCAACTCCGTAACCTTGTAATTTTGAACCCAATCCAGAAGCCAAGAGAACTCCTGGATCAAGTATTGGTAGAAATTTGCTTTCGAAGAGATTTTTTTTTGATGGAACTAAAATGCATTTGCTTTACATGGAGAGGAAAACCACGAAAACCTCTCACGGTTTTCTGACGTCAAGGGAACTCTAACCCATGATCCGTTTACCACTGAGGATATTTTACGTTAGCACTGTGATCGGTGCGAGCCGGATGCGGAATTTGTATCGACCAGCCATCGCTGGGATTTGAACCCGGTTCACCTAATTTGAAGGCGAACGCTCTATCCCCTGAACCTCGCTGCTCTATTGCTTCTAATAGAAAAAAAATTATCATTTTCCATCTATATATTGATTGCATTGCATTGTCGAACGAGCAATTTATTAACAGTTTTGTAATTTTTAAATACTCTCCAAATGATCAATTATCCCCTTCATCTATTCCTTAACCCTTTCATTTGGAATATGCTCTATTGATTCAAGATATGCCCTTTAGAAAGCAATAGTGTTTTCATCATCAAATAAAACAAAACTCCCGTGGTTTTGATGATTTATAAGTTGATATGGCTTAAAATTGACACCAGATCCGAAGGTGTTAAAGTTTTAACCTATTCGAATATTCACGCTATGGGGTTACGGATTTATGACACAGTTTTTATTTTTATTCGAATTTTACCCAACATATCTTGTTTTTTTTTATTTTGTCTTGAGTTTTATATTTGCAAAAATTTATAATTTACTATCTACGATACAAGTTTTCAAAATTTATAGTGCGTTCTATTTCGTGCACGTTCTTTGAATTTTTAAGGAAAGCTTTCTTTTTATCATAGAAGTATTCTTTTCGTAGAATCTGGTGGAAGAGATGAGTAAAATTGAATTGCAAGCTTGCATTTCGTGACCAAAATACAATATTTATAAAAAAAAATGGATGTTGCAAACATGGCGTGCATTTAATAGAGAGAGACTTAAAAATTTGATGTTAGTATAAAATCAAAATATTCATAACAAACAAAATTTTCTAGTTTCTTGGTTTTTCAACGAAATATAAGCTTGAAGCAAATTGGTTGAACTTCAGGTTTTGAATGTGAAATAAAAATGTACTTACTTATACTTGTCGAAGGACTTGTCACTTCTTTTAATATTTTTTGGTTTATCGACTAGATATTCCAAGTTCTTTTCGAATATTTTTGTGTGAGACATTTGTTTCTAAGTTTAAACTGAACTCTTTCGTAATTTTGTAGCGTTGTCAATTGTCTGATGCCTTTCCTATTTTTTTTTTCGCAATTCGTTTCAGCTTTCTGTTATCAGATTTTATCGTTTTCTACATTCAACGTCCTCTTGGGGAGTTTCTGCCATCTTTAGTAACATATATATACCATTCGATAGAGGGCGATGAAATTTGGCATACTGCTGGTTCGAAGCACGGGGTAGGTAACTGTCGATATTGGAGCATTCTAATATGAATCGTTTCAGTGGGATAAGCGAAAAACAAAATGGAACTTTCTATTTGGTTAAGCTTTTGCTATTGTTTCAAATTAAACTGTGGACGATTCTATTTATAAAATATTTCAAAGATATGATGAGTATTATTTGCTAGCTTATAGCTCCATTTGATAAAAAAAAAGAATTGATTGCAAGTAATTTAATATTTATTTTTTATTCGCTATGCCAGATAAATTAAACGTTAACATCATAGCTTGGGAGGACAGCGTTAATAAATCAGTATTTTTAAAGTTATCTGGAACTACTTGTTTTTTTTTTCCTTAGTAATTCTTTAAAAACGTGTTTCTATAAAAGTAAATAATTTAAAATCAATGGTAATTGAAAGGAAAAAAAATCAGTTATGTATTGAAAAGCAAAATCATGGAAAAGTGGTACAAATTCGTTTAGAGGAACCGTAAATATTCGCCACACAATGGTGCCAATTTTGTTTAATTAATAATGTTAATATGTTTTTTTTTTATTTAGTTAAAAAAATATGCATTGTACTGAAAAGCAAAGTTAATGGAAAAAAGATATTTGGAAAATCGCCATACGCCGATGTCGCCTAATTAATTTCAATAATATAAACTTCGAAAATTGTGGTAAATGATGAAATTTTAATGAAAATTTGACAAAGCATTTTTCGTAGTTTCAAAAATTATTTTTTCCTATGATAACAAAGATGGCGTATTATTCAATGAATTAGAGTTTAAAGAACTTTTTTTTCCATCACTTCTTATAAATATTTTAACAATATAAAGGTCTGATAAAAAAATGGTCGTGTTCTTAAGCCCGTATCTATGTCTTGTAAGAATTCTGTTTATTTAAAAAAATTTTTGTTCTAGTTTACTACCACTGATAACTGTATTTCGAATAAAACTCAAATGTTAAATAGTTATGTTATAGGTACGAAATATAAAAATCTGTATATATAAAAATGAATGTCTGCCTGTCGATGTATGTGTCCTTTAAATACACCTAAACCATCCAACCGAAAGCGATCAAATTTGGCATAGAGATTGTTCAATGCTCGAGGAAGGTCATTGTTGACATCAGAGCATTCTACGACGAACCGTTCAAGCGGGATGAGCATAAAACGAAATGGAATTATCTGATTGGTTATGCGCTTGCCATTGTTTTAAATTTTACTATAAGTGATTCAATATGTTAATTAATGCAGTTTTGAAAAGAATTTTACAACGGGTTTTCCGTAGTATTAGAAAATATTTTTTTCAATGGTAGCAAAAATAGTGTATTAATATTTTAATGAATTAGAATTAAAAGAACTTTTTTTCACCACTATTTATAAATATTTTAACAGTAAAATAAAGGTCAGATAGAGAAATGGTCATGCTACAAAATCCTTTTCAAGTTCTAATAAGAATTCTGCTTTTTATTTATCTATTTTTTAAACTTCGGCTTTAGTTGGCTGCCACTGACAAATGTATTTTGCACAAAACTGAAATGTCAAAGGGTTATGTAATAAGTATCAAGTATAATATAGGTGTAAAATAATATATCTGGTGATTTATTAAAACTGCATCAATATTATGCAGTTTTAATACCGATATTAATAGTTTGGAAATAAGTTCTTGGAATATTAATAGTTAGGATATAAGTGTTTTACATCCTCCCTCGAAAAGGAAATGCACCAAAGAAAATTGCTTGATAGTGGTAAATTTTGACTACTATGAGTTGACCGCTATCATTAGTATCATGCCAAGTGATGCTGAATACATTTTATCTTTCTTCTAATGAGATGAACTACAAGTAACGAGTTTTGTTACTTTAATAACATAAAGTTGCCGAAAAGGGCAACAAATAATATTGAATAAAAAAGTTGAAATTATTTTTGTTACATTAATTGTTACTTAGTGGAAGAACCAGGTAAGTGACATTTTGAGAACGAAAAAAAAAGTTGTATCCGAACTGTTTTATTACCAATTTATGATTATTTACCACTGCATAATTTGAAATAAAAATCATGCATTCTAAAAACGCATACTAAAAACTAATCTGGATAATTATGTTACGATTAAAGTGAAGGCAAAACCAGTTCTGTTACATTAAACATACCCATATTGGTGCTACCACTTTATATTATTTTCTCCGATTCATTAATTTCCCTAAAGTGTCATTTAACTGGTTCTACCATTAAGCTCATCAATAGTGTTGGAATATGCCTTTCAGTTTAGAGTATGATTTTGTAGTGTTTCTTAGTATTTATTGACCTTTTTTTATTAACCCCGTGCGAAGAACTGGTGTTCAGCTAGTATAGGTATAAAGTATTGTATAGATAAATTTATATTTATTTAAACTGTACCAATACTGAGCATTCTTAATAGCGATATCGTGAAAAAAATAATTGTCTTACAGCCTTTCGGAACGGATATATACAGGTGAAATTTACTAGAATAAATTTCGATTGTCATTAGTTGGCCGCGAGTAATAGCATTATGCCTAGTGATGCTGATTACTGGTAATATCTATTCTGATGGGATGAACTACAAAAAACGAGTTTTGTTTAATAACGTAGAGCTGTGATGGCTCAGGGGATAGAGCGTTGGTCTTCCAATGAGGTGAACCGGGTTCGAATCCCAGCAATGGCTGGTCGATAAGAATTCCGCATCCGGCCTGCACTGACCATAGTGCTGACGTAAAATATCCTCACTGGTAGACGGATCATGGGTTAGAGTCCCCTCGCCGTCAGGCTAACCGTGGGAGGCATTCGTGGTTTTTCCTCTCCATATGAAGCAAATTTCTCTCAATACTTAATCCTTCCTTCTAGATTCCTTAATCCTTGTCTTCTAGATTCTGCTCCAAATTACAAGGCTACGGAGTTGAACATTTGTAGTCTTAAACCCAAAAAATTGGATCGGCTGTTCAACGAAGGTTATAAAATAAAATAAAATTTAATAACATGAAACTACCAGAAAGGATAGCAATGAAAAAAAAAAATTGAAAATATTTTAGCTTCTTTAATTGTGTCGGTATATGCTTTTTATTTTTGCGCATATTTCGTAATGCTGTCCGTCAGTACTGATTTATTGATTCTTTTATTTTTTTTATTAACCCCGTACGAAGGTAGAATGCCTTATATATCCTTTTTGAGTTTCTCTTTGATATTTTGAAATGTTTTGAAATGTCAGATAATTTCACTATAAAAAAACATTACCCATATCATATGAATTTTTCGGCCTAAGTTAATTCACAGACATTATCCATTATCTTTTTATTTTATAAGGTTAGTTAGTTAGTTTATTAAAAGTTACTGGCGCAAAAGCCATTTTTGGCCATACCGCACCTACAACTTGTTTTATAAGAAACATTCTGCTATAAGTTAAAGCTAAATTGATTTGTAAAAACCAATGTCCCTTAGATAATTAAAAATGTTATTGTGTGGTTTATCCCCAATTAGTAAAGTCAATGTTGGATTATAGCTTATTTTATAAGGAGAACTATGCCAGTTAAAATTTATTTTATAAGGATAAAGTATTTCATATGTTTCGTTTTAATTAACAAAATTTCGCCGGTGAGCTTTTTATTCTGGACACAGTTCTAAAGTGTGCTTTTCAATGTGCAACACAAATTTAACTACGAAACGAGGAATACCTTTTTTATTTTTTCTTACTTTTTGTAAAACATTGAGCATTATCATTACGGGGTGAATACTCTGTGGCTGGTCATATTACAGACATGTTACTTTTCAGGCCCGTATGTTGTACTTGTAGCGCCACCTACATTTATTTGAGCAAATTTTTAGTTGGTTTCATTGCGTCTACAGAAAATAGGCCAATGCGCGGTTCATAATAAACGCATTAATTCAAAATCCGCTATTCATTATTGTAGTTGTCATTTATTTAAAAATCCGATCAACATTATTTTCATGAGCTCGTAATACGAAACACGAAAAATAATAATATGCGTATTCAAGTCCCGCAGTGGACTGATCGTAAACACACGGTTTCCAGTAGAACGCCGAAGTCAAGCATCACTTTCTGCGGTCAGTAGGCAGGTGGGTTACCACTTTTATCAATCTACGTAGGGGCCGAGGGTGCGCGGTATCGGTCCTCGTTAAACTCTTCTACCGTAAAGTGCTAGACTTCGCGTGCAGGTCGTCGGGCTACCGAAGCGGGGGTGCANTATCACTGTTATATATGTAAAGGACCGGTGACGATCTTGTAAAAAAAGTGTTGACTTTTAACATCTTTTCAAAAAAGTACTTATTTTTAAAACAATGTACTAAGGCAAATGGACAATATCACGTTACGAATATACTTCAATCCATTAGATTAATTATTACAAAAATAGGAACCATTGTTGAAAAACTGAATCAAACGATATGTTCATTTTGTTAAATAGCCGTGTTAATTTTTTTTTAAAAAAACTCATTTCCTGCTGTGTCCAGTATAAAATGATCACCGACAATCCTTTATCTTAGCTTTTTGGGGAGTAAAAATGTGGTTTTAATCTAGAATGTAACGATTAGTTTTTTAATGCTGTTCTCAATATACTATTGATATTCATTAGTTACTTTGACTTTTAGGCTAGATCTTGTGAATCTCTAAAACAACCAAAATGTTTTTGTAATTGGTTTGCCATTTTCTAATGGACTAGAACTTCGAGGGCGGGGTCTTATCTCCTTCAGACTAATGTGGGTTCCATTACCACAATGCGCTAAGGTACTCTTATTATTTTTTTCTTTTATTTTCTGCGTCAGACTTAGTTTATAGATTTCTTAGATTATAACATTTGTGCATTTTGTAGTACTGATCTTAGGCTGCATAATTTTTGATTCGGCCCATTTTTGCAATCTCGAAGAATAATATACGATATTTATCTCCAAAAAATAAAACAAAATGCGTTAAGGAAAAAAAAAAGCGAATTGAATAATTTATCCAAATTAACCGAACGTTTCATCTTCTCTAAATCATAGCTTTTTGCACGCAAGTGGGTTTGAAATCTTTTTTAGAAACGTTGTATACAATATCTTCACTGCTGGATTTTCACAGTCAAATCTTGGGTAGAATATCGCGGAAATCTTCTATTTTATTAATGCAAAAGCTTTCATTTTCTAAATCGTTTTTTTAAAAAAACAATTCGAATTTCGAAAAAAAACAAGGGAATGTATTTAAGGCGAATTGGTTTACTGATGACTCTTTGGAGCGGAAAATATAATTAAAAATTCATTATACTAAGGGATAAAAGAACCTTTTTTAAATAACAAACATTATATCTTGCATACTGGAATATCTCTAGTGTATTTTCTGAAAACTTCATTTCAAATAAAGTTGTTTAAATGAGCTTAATGGTGGATTTAAAATCGGGCGTTCTTTTTTTGGTGTGAATTAAATTAGGTTGCTAAGCCTAGCTTTGGTAATTGAAATGTTACATTTACTATGGGTTAATTAAAGTTCTCAGTCAAGAAATAAAATTGATTACATTAGTTTTGCGCGTGTAAACAAACTCAGTTTGAAAACTCTCGGGCTGCACTCAAATTAAAATTAAACAGTTAACAAAGATTAATAATATCCACATTCTATTAACGAGAAGAAAAAGTAGGAGAGCGAAATGATTTAGGAAACTGGGAAAAACAGAAACCAAGATTAAAATTTAACTATATCAACAACCTAGGTTCGGCATGGACAAGAAAATTAAATTTTTTAAATGTTTGTTGGAACTAGATGATTTTGTGTACTTAAAAAACTAGTGTTATTTAAATTGTTAAGCATTCTTCTTATCTCCTACCTGCTGTGGCGCAGTCAAACGATGTCGAATAAACCGTTGACTTTAAGCATGTCAATGACAAACAGAAAAGGCTAGTAGATTTCTTCTCTACTTCATGTATTAAATAAACATAAATCTGAACTTTAGCTCAAACATTTACTTCTCATTTTTAATACTCGTGGGGGTCCTCTAAATCTGTTAAACTGAGACAATCATGTATGCTATTTGAAAAGATAAATTTACTCATGGATATACATTCTTCATAGTATCAAACATAGGGCTTTAATCAGTGAATATAGGGATTTAATCAGCAAACATAGGGCTTTAACAACAGGGCTATAATCAGCTGATTCAGCTTGCTAAAAATATTTCCAAAACTGATGTCAAATTAATTTTGTAGTTCGCTATACTCCTATTGATCAGGAGGATTCATGGAATTAGTCATGGACAACTTGTAAATCCTCACGATGTTTCATGTTCCGGTTCATGGCTGATGCTATTAGAGATGATCTCTTTTCTTTATAATAATGTCTGCAACTCTTGTTCTTTGAATCAGTGGCTTTCCGTGGTAATCCTCTATCATCTCTAGACCTCCGGATTCAACTGCTTAGATGGTTTCCATGAATTTCAGAATCTTTGCCCACCAATGAGGTGACTCAGGTTCGAATCACCGTGATGGCTGGTCGAAACGAATATTCTCAGTGGTAGACAGATCATGATGGGTTAGAATCCCTTTGCCGTTAGGCTAACCGTGGGTGGTTTTCGCTGTTTTTCTTTTCCCTTAACGAAAATACGGGTTAGTTCCATTGAAAAGTCCTCCACTAAGGCTAAATTTTTCCCAATATTTGATTCAGGAGCTCCTTTGTCTTCCGGATTGGGTTCAAAGCTACAAGGTCACGGAGGTGAACATTGTTAGTCGTAAACTCAAAATTGGGTCGGGTATTTAACGACGGTTATGAAATAAAATAAAAAAAACTTCAGAATTTATTGAATCTTTTCATTTTCTGGCTTTTTTTTATCAACAAAACTGAAAATTGTTGCCACCCACCGCTTAGTTATTCACAGTATTAATTTTCGATTATAATTAGGAGAACAAGCAATTCTAAAAAGGAATAAAAGAATCCTAAATTAAAGTAATGTTTATATTAAATACATTTCAGAGCAGGCATAACTTGAGCAAAAATTTAATTTTCTCAAAATTGTAAAAATCAAATATTAAGATTAAATTAGCTGCCCTATCTGCAGTGATTTTAAAAGCTGTTAAAATTTTATTCCCAAAAATTAGTTATTTTCCTCTTAAAAAAACCCCTCTTTAATTAGAAATTGACGCTAAAAGAACCCAAAAAGAAAAAATCAGTTCTAAATTAAATAAAAATTACAAAACAAAAATCTGAAATTATTTTTAAAAGAAAACTTTAAAATTTAACATCAACTCCGAATTTTTTAAGAGCTTTATTCCGAATCAATTTAAATTTCTACAGAATTTCAAGAGAGTACTGATATTATTACTGAGTAAATGTTAATTTCAAATACCATAGTTCTACTTATCTGTACGATTAGAGTAAAAGGTACTTAAGTTAGAAATTTTATTTTGTAAGATAACATAACAATTCAAGAAATTAATTTTAAAAATTTATTTGTACAGAAATGCGAAATTATTCAAATACTTTTAAAAAAAATGAACTGGACATCAATTTCTCACACGCACATAAAAAAATGTCTTATAATTAGAAAAAAAAATATTTAGTGAATATTTATGAATTCGTATATTATTATAAATGATATACTTAACTCATTGACTTATTTTTTTTCCAATTATCTCAGTAATTTGCTAAATAAATTTGCTTATGGAATTTATAAAGTTTAAGATGAATAATATTAATCCATTTACTATTATCTATAGTTTCAATTTTTTCCTATATCATTTTTCAATAGTTCACGACTTATGATCAAAAAGATTCTAATTTGATTAATTTCAGTTGGGTGGTATCCAATTTCGAATGACCGAAATCAAGAGAATGTCGACTTTAACCTTGGAATGTCAACAATCACATAGTCACTTTGGTGAATGTCCGAAATATTTGTTATATCCGATTTGATATTAATTTATTCGTTGTTATTATTATATTCATTCCATATTTTAATGTCTGCTGAGGATAGATTAGGAGAAACAACAGTGTTCGGAGTACCGGTTAAATGCCTGCACTTGACCTTAAGAAACATTGATGTAGGGCATACCGGGCAGTGGCACTTAACTAGGCCTAGTATATATTTTGGACATTTACCAAAACGACTATGTGATTGTCAACATTCACCAGTGGAAGTCAGCAACCACTAATTTCTCTCATTCACAGTAACATCTATAAATATCAATTTATGTCAGTATCCATTTCCATAACAATTTTTTTAATTTTTTGAGAAAAAAAATGTTTTTGTTAAGGTATTAGCAGAAAACTTAATTTATATTAATTCCTGTCAATATATAGACTGAGTCAAAACATTTTACTTCGAATTAAACTTATTTGTTGTCTGAAGTTAACATTTTGAATCTTTGTTAGGCTTCCCGCCTTAAGAAAAACTCCATATTACAATTATATTTTTTAATGTTTCGCAATCTTTATTCAGGAATGAAGGACGTTTACTTCTTCTGAAATGTTGTTGAAGGTGTTGCTTTCTTTCAGGCCTGTTATCATCATCACATCCTTCCCACTGATATTACATTGTACATAGTTGACGTCATATCCATTTTCGAATGAAGTACGTCCACCCTTAGATGCCTATTATGGTTCTTTTTTATCGCTTTAATTTTAAATGTTTTGATGGAAGGTAGTTAGTAATGACTTAAATTAGAAACTAGTATTGTCGAGATACATAACTGGTTTTATATATAATAAAGTTCCGGTAAATAGATATTTTATTTCGTTTACGTTATTGTTAAGCATACCAATTAAATTGTTAGTCTGTTCTTAGAAGTATAGTGCATTAAAAAAAGGAAAAACTTAACCTTTTGACGCCGATGGGAAATCAGTGTACCTTTTATATATTTTTTCTGGCGCTTTAATTGCAAGTAAAAATACATTTTGGTATTTTTTTTAATTATAAAAAAGACAGTCTAATAGTTACTAAAAATATCTGTTAGATTATCGGAATTATATTTGTTCTAAAATATAAAATTAAAAAAAAGTAGTTTGAAAAAAAATTTTTTTTTTCTATTCGCCTCTCAAAAATTAGCAAATTTTGTAAATTAAAGATATTTCAATCATGAATTACTGTTTTTCTTTGGTCTAAATAACTGCAAAAAACTTTAAATTCGATGAATTATTGTTCGGAAGTGAGTATTGTTTGAAAGATTTTACCTTTAGCGCAGAAAAAGACAGCAGTGTTTCATGCCTAATTTCATAACCATAAATTCTTAAAATGCTTAATATAGTAATTTTCATTTATCCTGACCTAAATTAATAAAAAAAATATGAAAACTATGTTTAATAAAAATATGGCTTCAAAGGGTTAACAACATTCGATGTAATGCATGGATTACAACATACTAGGGCTTAATATTTTTATGCTTTATCTCAGAGAAGCATTTTTTTTAAAACTTTCTTTTCTCAAAAAATATTTTACTGATTTTCGACTGACCTGAAAATTTATATTTTTGTCAGTTAAACAGGAGGACTCATGGAATTAGTCATGGACAACTTGTNCTTAGAAGTATAGTGCATTAAAAAAAGGAAAAACTTAACCTTTTGACGCCGATGGGAAATCAGTGTACCTTTTATATATTTTTTCTGGCGCTTTAATTGCAAGTAAAAATACATTTTGGTATTTTTTTTAATTATAAAAAAGACAGTCTAATAGTTACTAAAAATATCTGTTAGATTATCGGAATTATATTTGTTCTAAAATATAAAATTAAAAAAAATTTTTTTTTTCTATTCGCCTCTCAAAAATTAGCACATTTTGTAAATGAAAGAAATTTCAATCATGAATTACTGTTTTTCTTTGGTCAAAATAACTGCAAAAAAGTTTAATTTCGATGAATTATTGTTTGGAAGTGAGCTTGCTTTCGAAAGATTTTACCTTTAACTCAGAAAAAGACAGCAGTGTTTCATGCTTTATTTCATATCTATAAATTCTTAAAATGCTAAATATAATAATTTTCATTTATCTAAATTAATCACTTATCCTTAATTTTCATTTACCTAAATTAATTAAAAAATAATGAAAAAATATGAAAAATATGTTTAATAAAAATTTGACGTCAAAGGGGATTTGAGGGTCAATTTGACGCCTAAAAAGATCACATCCTATAGGATGTGATCTTTTTAGGCTTTATCTCAGAGAAGCAATTTTTTTTTTTTAAATTTTCATTTCTCAAAAACTATTTTACTGATTTTTGACAGACCTCAAAATTTGGATTTTGTCATTAAAAATTACGAAGCTTAAATCGATATAAAAATTTGTATATCTTGGCAATTTAAACACTTTATCGAACTTTAGAAAATTAAATGATAAAAAGGTGGATAATTCGTTGTAAATGGTGGTGGATAATTCGTAGGTGGATAATTCGATGTAAAAAATGGTAGTTTTACGTCAGCACTGTTGTCGGTGCGAGCCGGGTGCGAAATCCATATTGACCAGCCACCGCTCATTGGGAGGCGAGCGCTTTATCCACCGAGCCAACACAGCTTTTTGTAATTGCAATTGTAGGCCACGATTTGAGTGTCATATAATACCCAATGATTATTATACGATATTTATTCACTACTGTAAATAGGACCTTACAAATTGAACTAAGAAGTGGAAAACCACATAATTTACATTTACCTATAAATGGCGGCAATGATGCGGTAAATGCAAAGTTTTTTTTAAAAATTAATTTTTAGAAAGATGTGATGTAGATTTAACGAGACGTGGTATCCACTGGTTATTTTAAATTTTATTTTAAGATTCTCTCTAGACTTAGTTGTCTTAGTTCTGTCATTTATCATTCGTAAAATCTTTAGAGGTGGCCGACAGCTTTTCTGTCTTAAAGTATAAAAGTATAACAACAAACGAAGAATCAATTTCATATTTAGTGTAAGAGATCTGAAGATAAATGATACCATTCCCTGGTTAAGATAAGTGGTAAAGTTCAATATAAAAACTCATTCGAATATAATGAAAGAAAGTGAAACACGACGATCGATAACTATGCTACTCCAGGGACTCAAGAACGGGACTGGAGAATAATAGTTGCATGCCTCATTCACTGAATCACGATGATAGCAATTATGCTGTCTTTTTTTTGTTGTTTTGCTTTTATTTCTAGACCATCTAATTTTCTTGCATCCGTTTTTGCATTCTTTTTTTTGAAACAATGGATATGGACTCACAGTTGCTGAAATTAGGGCACTGGTTGTTAAGGTGTCTTGGGATATTCATCCACTTTTAGATGCACCTGGATAATTTTTTTAAAATTTTTTTTTCCCGCACATGCGCTGTATAAAGCAACTACTTCAATTACTCTTATCTGGCGCAGTTTTTATTATTATTATTTTTTTAATTTTGACGCAATAATTTCGTTATCAGTTTAAAATCGATTCAAACGCTTTGTTTAATTTTTTTTTTAAATATTTAAGTTATAGCAAAAGTGGCACTAGACCTAGTATACATTTAGGACATTTACCAAAGGTCTAGCTATACTAGGTCTGGTTAAGTGCCATTGCCCGGTATACCCTACACTGATGTTTTTTTAAGGTTCAGTGCCACTGCCCGATATACATTTGCCCGGTATACCCTACACTGATGGTTTTTTTAAGGTCAAGTGCCACTGCCCGGTATACATTTGCCCGATACTCCAAACACTGATGTTTGTTCTAATCTATCGTCAGTAAGTATTAAAATATCGAATAAATGTAATTATATTCACGAATAAATTAATATCAAATCGGATGTAATAAATATTTCGGACATTCACCAAAGCGACCAATTTGATTATCAACATTCACCGGTGAAAGTCAACAACCACCGATTTCGGTCATTCACAGTAACATGCACATCATTTACATAATAACCTCATCAGGACGATTATTTCATACTTTGCCTAAATAGTATCCGGCATTTCAAAAAATAAAAGCAATTGGTTTTGTTGGCGATGATCTCGTAAGGCGATAAAAGAATCATGCATAGTACAGGTAAGGAAGATATTAACCTCGAAGGAAAAGTGGATGAATAGCCCAAGGATTGCTGATACTTCTTTCTTGTTATGAGTTGAACAAATTGCGATTCTGGTTGCTGTTATATATTCGTACTTAATAAATTCTTTGCTTGTTGAATTTATTTAAACGAAAAGACATATGTCCTGTTGAAACTAATTAATTAAAATTTGAAAATTTTTAAGTGTTTTTTTCTTTCAAAACTGGAAATAAAGTCAATTTTCATTACATCATGAAATTATAATATATCAGTACAACTAATGTTATACAGTGCGCAAAATAATAAACAGAGTGCCCTCAAGTAACTTCTGATCTAATGATCGGATCTTCACGTTTTAGGACTCAATCTTAACGATTTGAGGAAGTGACATCAAATATACTAATTAGTTAGTGCAGACGACGTTATTTTAAATTACGAAATCTGACACAAAACCGTATTTTCTATGAATAAATATACCTTTGTTCGAGATTACCTTTTTTCAGAATTCTGACTCCCAAAATATAGGTGTACCTTAATCAGGGAAATACGGTCCCTATTTGGTCAGGAAGGCGGACCAAAATTTGTACCCCTAAATGTTAATTTTACTTTTTGTGTATTTCGCCACACCTCGAGAACCTTTTAAGCGAATTGGAAATTTTTTGCACTCAATTATAAAATTCGTTTATCCGAGGGTAGTTCAATGCGAAAAATAAATGTTTGTGAGTATTATTTTTTATTATTTTATTTTACAGTAGCCGAAAAATGCTTCAATTGTAAGGTATATAGTTTTTTTTAATACTTTTTTATATAATTTTAAAGAATGTAAATTTAAATGACAAAAAAAATTTGAGCGAAATCGGTCGATTAGTTACTGAGAAATCAAATTCTGCAAAAGTTGTATTTTTAAAATTAATTTTCTCAGGAACTGTTAGACTGATTTTGCTCAAAATTTGTATTTTGCCGTCTAAAAAATACATTGTTTAAAATGATGTAAAAAAATGTATACTTTACAATTTCAAATTTTTTCAACAAACAAAAAATTAAATAATAAAAAATGATAAGTACTTACTAAAATTTATTTTTTGCATGAAATTATCTGTGGCTAAATGAAATTTATAATTGTGTGCAAAAAATTTTCAATTCGCATAGAATTTCTCAAGATATGGTGAAATACACAAAAAGTAAAATTAACATTATGGGGTGCAAGCTTTGGACCACTCTCCTGACCAAACTATGGGGACCATATTTCCCAGATTGCGGTTAACCCCTATATTTTGCGGGCCAGACATCCGAAAAAAAGATATGTTTATTCAGACAAAGTATCTTTTTGTGTCTGATTTCAGAACTTAAAATATCGTTTGTACTAATTAATTTGTATATTTGAGGTCACCCTCTCGAACCATTAAGATTAAGACTTAATAATTTTGCAGTTATCCATTCTTTAAATATTCTGATAGTTACAATCTTTTTTTTTTGTTTCCATTTCATAAAGCACTTAAACATTAACAGTTGAAATTCTAAGTAGAAGAAGATGATTACCAAGTTTTCAGTACCATATAATTCCTATTCTAATTGTCGTGGCATAAAAAAAACCATTTGGTCTGAATTGATATAAGGCAGAAGCACACGCTATGTGTGTGGCCAGACGGATATTTCGTTGTAAACTAAGCACAGCTGTCAACATGTTAACCCTTTCCACCGTAAAAAATTTTGATTTAAAATTTTAGACCACACATTAGCAACTGGCGACCGCAGATTTTTCATTCGAAATAAAGATATAAACTTGAGCTCTGTGTTGTTAAAGAGGGATGGTTTACATTTTTAGTGGTTTGTAATATTTTTGGAATAAGTTTGTTATCAGACTATACTCACTGTGCCGGAAAAAATTAAAGAAAAAGATCTAAAATCTTCTAAGAAGAAGCATTCAAGAGGAGTCCAAGAACTTTTCTTGCGTAGTGGTTAATCTAGTTTAAAAAAAAATGAGCGTTCTTAATGTTTTGTTTTTTGCATTCTAATTAAAGTAGCTGGACCAGTATAATGATAAGCTTTAATTTTCAAATGGACCAGGATTTGATGAAACACCACCAACGTGTTCCAGTTGAGCACTATCACTTACCGTAAGGAAACAACTAGCTTATTTTATGCGAACATATTAGAAGGTATGCCCCTCAATTCTTTTTAAAGGGAAATAAAACAAATGTTGCTCAACTCCACGTCTAGTCAAAATAACCGCCATTGAGCGCTCAAAAAGACCATATTTTGTGAGGCAATCAAGAATATGTTGTCTATGACTTCAATAAAACAAATGATTTAGTGAAGTATATAATAAGTAAATTGACGTAGCTCTAACATTTTAGAAAAAAGTACAGTATACTTTCGATATGTCAAAGTTGAAGAGACGCTAAAAAAAATTTCGAGATAGCGAGTTTTCGAAATAACAAGTTCAGAGTTAAATATGTTCTAAAAAATTTAAAAATATATTCCAAAATAGTATCTACTGTAAAAAGTAAGAGTCATGAAACATAATAATAACTGTTAACAATTATGTATGTAATGACTGTTGACTATAAGTCTAAATACAGCCATGATAATTTTTAAAAGTGAAACAAAATTGACTGTGCTTTATACAGGGTTATTCATAATTCCCTCCGCTCGTAAATGCCATTTTTCTTTACTACAACTGGCTTCAGTGGTACATGTTACTGCCATCTACCAGCAACTGCTTAAATTAAAACTTGAATACTTTCGGAATAATTTCATATGTTCTTTTTTGCCATATTCGTCTTCGGTTTTTTACTAGAACGCTTCGAAACCCCGAGGGGAAATATGAATAACCCTGTATAGAAAAGAAATGGTTTACAATAAACTTGCATTATGATTTTTCCGAAAAAATTAAAATTCTATTTTGTAAAATATTCCACATAACAAGGTTTTGAGAAGAAACTCTTCGACATTTGAATTCAAATTAATGGATATGTAATGTCAAGGGGAAAAATATTTTTTGACATTACAAGGTTTTCGAGATGCAGAAGTTCGAGATATATAGAGTATACTTTATTTGAATTGGATATCATTGTTTCTTTTCGTAGGTTTTACAAATAAAACTGTTTTGGTTCACTAAAAACTCAACCTCTTTTAGTACAGATCGAGTTACCTATGATATTTACGTGTCCGAAAAATACAATAACCGTATATATATTTACTTACACAATTGTTTCTTTTTTATTGAAACGATTCCTATTGATGTTGCATTGAATACCGATTCCCTTACATGCTTTCATGTCATTATAACCATAAGTATTTGCCATTTTATTTAAACACGTTACAGTAAAGAATGATGAAAAAGCTAACATAAATCGAAAACCTTAAAAAAAAATGTTTTCTTTGATTGTTTAAAGCTACTTCACTTTGTGTGATCAATGAATGTTAACTAAATGATTGTGCCACCAACGATTTTCCATTAACGAATAGTAAAGGCCCGTAATGCGTTCTTCTGTAGTCACGAAACGGTAAATGTCGATGAATTTTTCGAAGTGAATCTCCTGGCTGAAGGCTTCTCATGAATTACAACTTATTCATTTAGAGTTCTCATCCATTACCGAAAGTGACAACGTAATTCTAAGTTGGGTTATCGGATGCTACTTCTATTTTGTGAGACACTTTTGATGAATTGGAAAGTAACTGGTCGTCCATTATTACTCATGTTAGAGTTAATTTTCACGAACTGGTTTTATTTATTTTAGAGTTTTGAGTTAATTCTTTCCTCAGCTCTATCTTCAAATTATTCAATCCCAGTGCCTAAATAGAAAATGGTTTATAAGAAATTTGAAAAGTGGGTAGTTTGTTTTAATAATTATTTTTTCTGAGTTAAATTATTCAGTGAACTTATTTAATTTTGCTTTTGTTTTTGTTTCATTTAGTTGTCAAAATTTTGTCACTCCCCCCCCAAATTTTTTCTTTCTTCTTTTCCTCGCTAAACATCTACTTAGAGAAAACGTTCGATATCCTATAGCAATACTGATATCGATAGTCTGATATCGATACAAATGGGAAAAATATTTTAAATGATTTACGGAGCGTCTGCGTATCGCCTGCAAATTAAAAATTTCAAACAATTATTAAAAGATAGAAAGTTGGGGAACAATTTGTCTAATCTAAATATTTATACAAATAGTTGGTTTATTAAATGAAATCAATTTTACTATTAAATATCGATTATTCTTATATGATTTCTTTTATGCGGAGGTTGTTTTTAAGCAAAGTCAGTGTTTGGAATGTCCAACTGCTTGGAATATCAACGAAAGCTTGAAGCATCCTATTCGTAGCAATATTAATGCTTTTACTAAATGAATATTAATTTCAAAAGGTGTAATTTTTTATGTATGACTGTAGTTAAGATGTTTTATTTAAAATTACATTTTACATTGCAACACAAGAGATTCGAAAATAAGTACTGACAATATATTTGTTCAAAACATTGAAAGTGTGCAAAATCATCATTTAGAAATTTAAGTGAGATCTCACACTTTCGTATTTATAAGCTTATTTTAACAAGAGTATTCCTTTGAGAATATTCTGGAACTAAGGACTATTACAAATTAGATATATAGAATTCCTTTGCGTAATTTTTTAAATGAGCTGAATAATTTTGTTAAATTGAGCATACGACACTACATTTTATGTTAAGTGCCGACAAGTGAAAAACAGCTTTGGCAATATTTTCTGGCCCACTACTGACGCACTAACTATTAGGACCTAAACACTTACGGTTCCTTATTTTAACAAGGGTAAAAGGTCTTTCAAACATCTTCGAAATAAGGATTTTTACTTAGCCTGTCAAAATCTATTTGTGCCAATGTTACTGTGAATGACCGAAATTGGTGGTTGTTGACTTCCACTGGTGAGTGTTGACAATCACATAGTCGTTTTGGTACATATCCGAAGTATATACTAGGTCTAGTTAAGTGCCTGGTATGCCCTTCATCAATGTTTTTTAAGGTTAAGTGCCACTGCCCAGTATGCATTTAACCGGTACTCCGAACACTGATGTTTCTCCTAATCTATCCTCAGCAGATATTAAAATATAGAATAAACATAATAATATCAACGACTAAATTAATATCAAATCAGATATAGCAAATATTTCGGACATTCACCAAAACGACTATGGGATTGTTGACATTCACCGGTGAAAGTCGACATTCTCTTAATTTCAGTCATTCACGGTAGCAAAAATATTTGAACCACAACAGGGTACATATTTCAGTGAATACAAGCTAGTAAGAGTACCTAAACAGTGCAAGAATTTATGATGGTGCTCTTTTGGGGAATATCTTGAAATTGTGAGAAAGTGAATTTATGTACTAATTCGAAGTTCGTTGCCTTCGTCAAATGTAACCAGGCTGTAAAACTCCTTGGAAAAGTAGATTTAAGTTAAAAGCCTAATTTTTTGTACACTTGGTTCTGTTTTAATCACTTTTTTCCCCTTCTCGATGAAATGACATGTTTTTGTAAACACGTTCAAAGGAATTTTTTTTTTATTTAAGCAAGTTTATAGAAAAAATTCCATAATGTTTGAAGGAAATAAACTAAATACCATAAATAATTAAAAAAGGATGAAGAAATCTCGATTTTTGGGGCTATTAATACTATTTTTCTTTTTTTTCTTCCGCGAAAGTATTTGATGGAAAAAATGTTCAGGCATAAAACTTGTTACGATGCGTGATTAAATTTCGGCTCTGACTCGTTAAATAAAGTCCACAATAACTCCGCTAAAAATTCTTCCTCAGGAT
The DNA here is from genome assembly GCF_043381705.1 of Parasteatoda tepidariorum. NCBI lineage: Eukaryota > Metazoa > Arthropoda > Arachnida > Araneae > Theridiidae > Parasteatoda > Parasteatoda tepidariorum. The sequence continues at coordinate 60,819,316 of NC_092207.1, read as the reverse complement.
AAAGAAAAATTAATTAAAAAGTTAGGCTACTTTTTTTTTAAGAAACACCCATATGTTTACACGTATTTTTAATTTCTAATTTTTTAATTATTTTTCTTGATGAAATATGTTCGTTTTGGTTCTTTACTGATTGCTTTTTATTTTGTTATTAAGTGTTTAAAAAGAACTTTTATCGACTGCATTTTTTGCTAATAATAATACTGAGTAAAATTTATTTTCTTACACTTTTTAATTTCCGTTAATTTGACTACGAAATATTTATTTAAGTGAACATTGATTTAAAATGCGAGTGGAATACTGAACTTTATCAGAACACTTTTAGTAGTTATTTATTCTAATAATAATATTTTAAAATAGCATTTATTATATATAACTGTTTATTTGTCTTATTTTTTTAACAAATTACAATGAACAATGATATTTACATAATTACGGACGATCCACTCATCTTTTCAATGGCTACATGTGCAACACCACTAAAAGAAAACAAATAATTTACAGCCCCGTTCGCACTGTGCATAATCCGTTTAACTCTTAAGGCCTGTTTACATGGTCCAAGCTCTTGAATCCGAGAATTAGGAGGAATTTCTCTTTTCTAGAAATTTGATGATTCGTCGACACTATCCAACTTTTTGAAAGTCACTGATTGGTGGAATGAGAAACCTGCGCATGCGCATTGTATGTATTCAGCATTATAAAATCATACTTACATGAATTCAAAATCAATACTAAATAAATTCAAATAGGTTTTATTTATGTTATTATGTTTCTAACAGATTAATTTATTTGAATGAAAATATATGAAAACGGACAAAAAAAAAGAAAGAAAAAAAGACATAAACTGATGCCTGCTTGTTGACGTCACAAAACTTCAGAAGTTGATTGGTTAAGGAAGGCAAAACTTGGATGGAAAGTAGAACATGCTCTAATATCATCCAAGGACTTGGACCAAGAACTTGGATGATCGTTTATACGACCCAAGCGAAACGAGTTTCCATCAATTTCTATCAATCTTTGTCCAAGAACTCGGATTATGTATAGTTCGTTTAAAATAAGAACTCCTCGAGACATTCGTCTGGATCTGTGGCGGTGACTATGGTAACGGGGTATCACTATTTGAAGTAGGGGTGAGGGGTCAACGTTTTGAGGTGGTTTCGGCTCGGATCGGGAGTGAGGGAATCTCTTTCTTCGGTCAATTGTGTTGCTCCTAGAGTGAAGCTACCTTCTCTAAAATGCGCCATTCTTGTTTCCATAGCACCAGATGGCCTCAGACTTTGTGGCGGGAGGAGTTCTTAGCTCTTGATTGTCTTGGTTTGATGTTTACCTCATAAGTAAGGCGATTTCCAAAGCAAGAGGTTCAACCGGTTCTATTAGATAACAAGCTTTGCTTTGTGTATTAATGAGGATGGGAAAATCTCTTCGCAAGCTCCAGAACCGGTTTTTGTTTACATTTAGAGAAAAGAAGTGGCTTTTATGAGGAAAATATTTATGTTTTGGTTTTAAGCCCAGTTAACAATTAACCTGGCAACGTCACAAAATGAAAATTTGATTAGTTGTGTACTGAAGCTATAAATTTGAATAGCTAACTCTCTACGGATTATGATGTTAAGACTCTACAATATATTTGTTTATTATCTGTAGGATTACATTAGTTGTATAAATGAATCATATTTCTTTCAAAGTTTATATTTTATGATGTATTACAATAAAGATTCTTAAATTAAGTTCGGATTGCGTGCATCTATGTTAGTGTTTGGAATTTTTTTCATATCGTTCATCTTTGTGGATACATAAAATTTTCTTATCAGCTCCAAATCTGTTATTTTAGATTTCTGTTCATATATACATAAAAAAGTCATATCTGTCATAGTCTTACCTACTCTCATTCATTTCATTCTGTTGTATGGTAAGTTATATTGAAAACAGGGAAAAAAATTAACAATAATAACGCTTTTTCGTATTTATTCTTCCCTTAGTTTAAAAGGATGTGTTGGCTATATTATCCATATAAATTTATAAATATATATTTTATTCAACACTAGTTGAATGACTGTTTTTCTTACAGGGTAAAAAAAAGAAGAGAACCAATTGGTACTAAACAACACTAACAACACAACCATATATACCAACACAACTAATAAAGCTAAAATAATTCCAATGTTTTTTATTTATTTGCTATTGTAATTTGTCCTTCCCGAAAGCTTTACGTTAATAAATTGAGCGAAACGTGTTTTTGGTAGCACATCCCATCAAAACGAAGATTAACTGTATCATTTGGCTAGAAGCTGTTGCTCAAGGCAACTAATACTTAAAAGTTACCACAGTCATGCTACTTTCTCCTATACTTATAACTCTGAAGGGTCGTAAAAAATCTATCATAAAAATGTAACAGCATTGGGGCAGCTCTAATCGACATCAATCCCTTTTTTCTATGCTCCATTATTTGAGTGGAAACTCTTGAGATATTTTGCATAGCAAATAACCCTCCAGTTTCTAATTTTGAAAAAAAGATGCTTTTGGAAAATGATGTTAAAGCATTTTAGTTAATAATGAAACTGAAATATATTGAATTATTTATACTGTTGATGTGCGTTGGAAAATTTTCAAACCCTGCCGTTGCTTCAAAAAGATACTGAACACTGAAAATCATTTATTGATTTCTATTGGTTATTTTTTGTTCGTACGAAAAAAATTGTATCTATTGTAAATATTTTTTTGAAATTAAATCGTAGCGTATTGATTTCTGAAAATGTGATTTTTTTTCTTTGCCCAATTTTTTCAATCTCAATTCAAAAATACCATTAGCGAACAAAGAGTCCGAGGGAAAAAAAACTTAATACTAGGGAAGTAAATCGAATTTTAATTACTTTGAGTAAAAACAGGTATTGCATCGCTATTAAATGTCTTCTTGGAAACTATTCCTAATTTCTTCTAATAAAAATTTTTTTTTTCGTTTATTATTAAATACCTTTTATTGTTTCGGTTAGTATAACGAGAACTCTTTCTCTTCTCAATTAAAAAAAAAGTTCTTTTTTTTAGTTTGGAAGAGAAGGTAATAATTCTTTCTATTATTCTAGAATATATTTCAAGAATAATAGAAAGAAAGAAGAAATAGTTTTTATTTTCATTTTAATAAGTTACTTCAGCTGTTACGAAAAATTTATTGAGGTAAATAATTTGTATTTTTTGTTTTATTTTTGTAAAGATTAGATTTTAAGAAAATTAAACAGTAATAATATTGTGTCACTATTGAGTTTTATATTAAGTTTGACACACTCGTGTTAACCTGTATGAAATTATAATAAGAAAATTGGCTCAGATAAAAAAATTTATAATTATTCAAAAGTAAAATTTAAGGTATCCGACTACTTTCGACACAAAATTTTTTAAAAACAAATATTTTCAAGCACATTTTTGCTATTTAAGATGTGTATTGATATTATTAAAAGAAAAATATAAAAAANGAAAGAAGAAATAGTTTTTATTTTTATTTTAATAAGTTACTTCAGCTGTTACGAAAAATGTATTGAGGTAAATAATTTGTATTTTTTGTTTTATTTTTGTAAAGATTAGGTTTTAAGGAAATTAAACAGTAATAATATTGTGTCACTATTGAGTTTCATATTAAGTTTGACACACTCGTGTTAACCTGTATGAAATAATAATAAGAAAATTGGCTCAGATAAAAAAATGTATAATTATTCAAAAGTAAAATTTAACTCTCTATTTTTTTTCTCCTTTCTTTTACTGTCCAAACATATGTGTACTTAAAAAATATTATAAGAGTGCACATTACTTGTGACGTTTCCATAAATAAATGACTTCATTAAAATGTTTGACATTTTCTGTTATCAAACTGTTAAGCCTGTTTCATTACGCCTGGCGGTGACTGTGGTAACGAGGTATAACTATTACAAGTAGGGGTGTAGGGTCATTGTTTAGGACAGGTTTTGGTTCGGTCTCGTCTGCGAGATAAAGGGAATCTTTTTCTTTGATCTATTGTGTTAGCCTCAGAAGGAAGAAAAACTACCTTCCCTGTCCCTGAAATGCGCTATTCTTGCTTGTCCATAGGGAGGAGTTCTTACGATAGACAAACTATACTATTTGTATATGCCTTCGAGACTATACTATTTGTATATGCCTTCGAGACTATACTATTCGTATATGTATTCGAGCGCATATCGAAAGTTATGAGTTTTCCAAAGTTTCACTGCATAACAGAAAATTTTCCATCGTCTTATTCGACAAGTCTTATAATGAATGAATAAAAAATACATGAATCAATATAATAGCTGTCAATATAATACATGAATCAATATAACAAAAAAAAATCCTTTTGACTCTTGAAAGTGCATTACGCGATTGAATGACTTGCACGATGTATTCTATAAATTGAATTTATTTTTTGCTGACTAGTTTTTCAGACTTTTTACATACTTTGGTGCATTTAAAAATGCAGAAAAGCTGATCACCAGAGAATTGTGTTATATTCATATATTCTGAAATTATTTAAAATTAATTTTAGCATTTTTAAACTTGACACGAAAAATTTTATGCGTATAATATAATTGGAATGCATGCTAGTAATCGTAAACATTTCAAGCGAAAAGGCTATCTGTAAATATCTTATATTTTATGGCTCACTTGCCTTTAGCCCTTGCGAGGTGTATAAGGTCGAAACTTTCTTTGTAGTTTAACGATTTCCCGAGAAATTCTTTTAGTAGATTCCGGAGGGCAAGAATGCGAAGAAAAGAGTTAAGGATGATATTTTGAGCTCCTTTTCCCCTGGAGGTGAACCGATTTTCTTCCCATTTGGGGGAAAGTTTGAAATAAACTTATTTCAAATTGCTATACCCCCAATTTTCTCGGTGACTTTTCAATCTTGTTTGACTTTTCTTAATGCTTCCATAAAAGTTTGGCAAATCTATCGAATGAACTGTAATGTGTATATTTTACTTCAAGCTTTTGCTTCGATTCGAATCTAAAGTATTAGTAAGAAATCGTTAAGTATGTTTTAACCTCTTGACGCTGATAGGACCCCGGTGTCCCTTTTACATATTGTTTTCTGATACTCTTAATTACAAGCAAATATCTGTTTTGGTACTTTTTAATTATAAAAAAACAGTCTAATAGTTATTAGAAAAATATGGTTAGATTATCAGAATTACATATCACTCTGAATAACTTTCGTTCTAATGATCGGATTTTCACATACTACAATGTGTCAATCTTAATGATTGCTGGGGTGGCTTCAAATATGTTAAATAATTATTGCTAACTATTAATTAGGTTGCTAAATAAGGCACAAAAGTGCACTTTCTCTGAATAAACATATACATATATTTTTACTTATTTAGATTTCTGGCCATCAATAAAGGAGGAGGGGGGTCTGGATAACAGGGTCACAATCTAGAAATTGTGGTTCTAACAGTTTAGTCAGGAGAGCGGTTGAAAGTTTGGTCCCCAAATTTCACTTTTTGCAATTTTGGTCATATATTTAAAACTAACAGCGCATTAAAAAAAATTGCACCCACTTATAAAACTCGTTAACCCAATGATAATTTCATCCAAAAAATAATTTTCAATAATTATTAATTATTTTTTTATTTAATTTAATACTGGGTGAAAAGAGTTTGAATTATGATCCATAAATTTGTTTATAATATATTAATCTAATAATATATAAGTATAGTATATAGTTTATTATATATAAGTTTCAATTGTTTTTAATAAGTAGAAGCAGAGAAAAATTAAAATAAATTATTTAAAAAAAAGCATTTTGGCGGCAATGAAATTTTTCTATTAAATAGAGCGATTAATGCCTAAATTTGATAAACTTATAAGGACAAGTCTAGTGAAAATTTCATGATTTTTCGTTGTTTTGATTCCATATCGTTTTCTCTTTTTAATTATAAAATACGATGCTTTCGTCTGCTAATTTATATTTAATTAAGAGATTTGAATAAAATATTATATTTAACGAATGACAAGTTTTATAAAACTATATTTATGATTGAACGGGGTTTTGCTTGTGCTTTTTTTTAATTTCAGATTTTTAATTGATTCATTTCACAATTGATTCAATATTAGTAATGTGCGTAAGTATGCATTTATTAGAAATCGCACATTTATCAATTATATTTTTAAAAAATACAATAAAAATGTAAACGAAGATACTAGTTATGCAAAAGGTATCTCTATATCGTTTTGAACCAAACTCTTGTAACATCAACTACAATTAACTGTAATATTATTGATGTTTTATAAGTCACTTAAAATGAGTATAAAGATGCTGAACATAAAGAACTGCCGAATACATAGCGAATTTTTTAAGCGTCTTAAAATATCTGTATCTTATCTATCGTCCTTTTGTTAATTTTAAAATTAAATTTTTATTTCCCTGGCCACGTGTGATTCACAGAACTATTCAACGAATTTGTTTGTTATATTTATTTCTTTGAGCTATCTCGTAGATTTCCCCCCGGATAATATACTAATTTATTTTGTTTACTTTTTAATAGAACTTAGTTTTTTTAAAAATTAACACTCGTTTTAAATAATTGTCAATTTTTTTTTAGTCACAGAACTATAATTAGTTAGCTGATAAGAATTTAAGAACATTTTCTATATTTAAACTTCTCGGGGCAAAACGTCTGATAGATCGTATTAAATAAGTACACTCTTTTTCTCTAAGAATGAACAAACAGATAATTTATGTATTTAGTTTAGTGTTTCGTATTTGTTTGATTTGGGAAAAGTAAATAGATATTAGTGCAACTCAAAAAAACTACTACTGTTTGCTTTTTTTTTTTTTTGAAAATGAACACATTCGAACCGCAATTTTATTTTGACGTCTACACATATATTACACAGTTAAATTCAAAAAAGCTGCTCTTTTTTAAAAAAAAACGATGTTGAAAAAATTTACTTTTGTTAACATTTTTTTNAATATTTTTCCGATGTGTTTTGGATATTCCTTCTCTAATAAAAAGAGATACCATTTTGTTTTCGGTTGTACAAGAAAGAAGATCAAGCATTTTTCTTTTTTAAATTTAATAAGCCACATTAAAGAAGGAACGTTGCAATGCTACACGCTACATTAACGACGTCTCCAGAGTAACTGAATGACGGTTCATATGGAAATCGCAGGTAAGCGTCTCATACAACAACGCCCCCTATAGTTCGTTGCGATCGCGAATAAAGATGCTGAACATCTGTCGAATACGTAGCGAATTTTTTTTATGCATCTTAAAATATCTGTATCTTATCTATCGTTCTTTTGTTAATTTTAAAATTAATTTTTTATTAACCTGGCCAAGTGTGATTCACAGAACTATTCAACGAATTTGTTTGTTTTATTTATTTCTTTAAGCTATCTCGTAGATTTTCCCCCTGGTAATATACTAATTTATTTTGTTTACTTTTTATTGGAACTTAGTTTTTTTGAAATTAACGCTCGTTTAAAATAATTGTCAATTTTTTTTTAGTCTCAGAACTTTAATTAGTTAGCTGATAAAAATTTAAGAACATTTTCTATATTAAAACTACTCGGGGCAAAACGTCTGATAGATCGTATTAAATAAGTACACCCTTTTTCTCTAAGAATGAACAAACAGATCATTTATGTATTTAGTTTAGTGTTTCGTATGTGTTTGATTTGGGAAAAGTAAATACATATTAGTGCAACTCAAAAAAACTACTACTGTTTGCTTTTTTTTTTTTATTGAAAATGAACACATTCGAACCGCAATTTTATTTTGACGTCTACACATATATTACACAGTTAACTTTAAAAAAGCTGCTCTTTTTTAAAAAAAAACGATGTTGAAAAAATTTACTTTTGTTAACATTTTTTTTAGCTTTAGCACAATTCATAAGATATTATTATAGTATAATTTGTCATCAGGAAAATGGCTTATTTTGTTAAACAGCAAATACTAAAAATTGAAATTTGTAAAAACATTCCAAAGTCTTGCTATTCTTAGAATCATCATCTGATTTGAAATACTTTTATAAAATACGAAACTTTTAAACCTATTTTGATAAAAAAAAAAATCAATTCGCGGCGAGAGGGTTAACATACTTTTTACAAAAAGTATGAATGCTAATTTTTCTTATAACGATATTGCTCACATGAACTTTCTCAACAATTTAACTATTATTTATTTTATTCCATTGATTTGTTGATAGCGGTATCAAGGATAAGGATAGGATTTGGACATCCCGTTTACTATTATACTTGTACTATATATGCATTAAATCACATAACTTGAATGGTTTGTTTTAATCAAAATCTTTTAATAATTTTAAACGAATAAAAATAAACTTTATTGAAATTCGCTTAAAATATACCCTAAAATATATCTGGAATAAATTTTAAAATCGATAAATAAAAAATACATTTTTAAACAGTTTCGAGTTGGACGGAAACGTTCACTTGTTTGAAATAGTAGTTCTTGTAACTATTTAATTCTGATTCCTGGTGCTAGGATACATTGCATTGTCTTACTCTACTTTTGAAATTTCAATTGTAAACTGAATTATTTTTACGCCCTTAAAAATGTTTTTACGGCTAGCACGAAAAAAATTCTTACGGCATTGATTTTTTCAGAAAGTTGTGACTAATTATTATTTTTTCAATCTAAGAGACTATGCCATTATCTTACATAAAACATATTTTAATATCACTTGAAGTAATTTAATTTACTGTGTTAGTAAATGAATAATCCCTAGAAACTGAAATGAAAAGATAAAACTTCATTGATTAAAAAATCTAAAGATGTTAATAACAGTAGACATGTTTTGAGCTTCCAAAAATTAACGTCACAAGTCATTCATTCTTGGCGAGTTTTCAGAATGGGCGCCTATTTTTGAACTTTCGGAACATGTCGACTTTAATTTCCATCTTCATGTCTTCTGAAGCCTGCGAAGTTTTATAATCAATTATACTGTTTTACATTTGTGCCTTGTTCATTATTTTGATAAGAATTTTATGCTCGTAAAACTAAACCTCTTTATTTTAATATGTTAAAGGGTTCATGTGGTCCTTAAAAAACAAAGAGAACTGAAGTATCAATATTGTAACTCTAAAGTTATCTTTTAACTTTAAAATTAAAATTTTGAATCCAGATATTTGGAGTAAATGAAATTGAACATTTTATCTTTTAAGTTTTGTTGCCACCATTTCAGTATCTTAAGGACCTTGCGTACTCTGTTTGAAAGGAGAGTATCGTATCAGATATGTATAGTGATGGTGAGAATCATAAAATAAGTTTGTAAATTATGGAAAAAAAAACATAGATATATAGAATGCGATATTTGGTGATACATGCAGCTGATCGTAATTGAAGAACATGTTTAACGACATTTTATGGTGAATTTGCGAAAATAAGTTTCAGAATGTATTGAAACATGAGGATGCTATTTACAAATCATCTTTATCCTAAAAAAACAACAACAACAAAAAAACATGTAACCTAAATATTTGACCGAATGAAGCGATTTTTTTTGAAGAATAAATCTTACAATACGCAGCATATTATAACATGTTATTCTGAAACATAACATATTTCAATGTTTTTAAAATGCCACTTTCACCAGTTTCTTCAGTTATAGAAAAAAGAAATATCGTAAATTATATAAAAACTTGAATGCGCATTAGGATTACCATACCCTCTAAATTTTTTTTCATGTAATTTTTTTATTGTTTCTTTAAATTTTCTGGCCTAGAAGACTCGATCAAATTTGTAAAAAGGATTATTTCTAAACTTTTGTGCATAATTATAATAAGTTATGTAAATTTGATTTATTATGATATCCTCATATAATTGAAGTAAAAATAACGTAAAAAAGACAAATAATGTCAGGTAAAAAGTTAATGTACTCAAATTCTAAAAGCTTAGAAAGTCATAAATAATTTATAAATTGATTAAAATTTTCTTTTCAAAGGAAATTAAAAAGAAAGAACACCTTTGCCCTTCGATATATTTTCTATAACTATTAAAAATATAAACCTCTCCGAGCAATCACAGAACATTATTTTTTTATTGTCTGAACTTGTTTGCTTAACAACGGAGTAAAATGAGGTATTGCTCTCTTGAATATCGCTATGGTTATTTTAAATTGCTAATTTGCCGCCGCGACTTTGCTTGGCTGTTTTTCGGGACTATCGCCAAACATATATACCGTAAACCGGGGCAAGTCTACCCATTTTAGTTTTATTTAATTTTCACTATTCTACATTGCAAATAAAATTTTTTTTACCGACGGAGGACTTAGTTCAGACTCTAAGGAAGATGGCGCTGTAGTAGTTTGAATGTCTTTTATCTAGGAGAATTAAAAGATTTCCTTCCACCATAATTTATTAGTGGTTTAAGTTTCTATCACTATATCTAGAACTATAAGATGGAGGGACATTTCGAAATGAAATGGTAACAAACAGTTGATATTAGAGGTGAATAACATACCACTTTAGGTAAATACCACTTTTTTCATAAAACCACCTTTTGTACCACTTCAATTATAAAAATCGGGTTAAGAGTCCAAATTAATTGATCAAATAGTATGATTAATTAATTAAAAGATCTTTTCCGTAAGTTATCCTTATTAATTAATCCTTAATTAATTTTTTTTTCAAAAATATCTAATTTGATTCTAGCTTAACGGATGAAAAAAATAAATTATTAAATTCATATTATTACTAACGAGATTTCTTTTTATCTATTTAAGGTTTATTTATTTGTCCACACTTTTTTCTTGAAATCTTTTCTTGGAGTCTTAAGTCTTCAAAACTGGTAACTTTTAATTTGTGATCGGTCCCTAGGTGTCAGAACTGGACAAATATCATATCGCAACAAATGGGCTGTCAACATGAAGCAAAATCTTCGTTATCCATCCCTGATAATGTAAACGGAGATATCAGGAGGAGCCCTGATTATTAAAGCTCATTAAAAAGTGTGAAAGAGCACCATATATGTAATATACCAAGTAATGCATCTTACTATGTAAAGGTAAAATAACACTGGAGAAACTATTTCTTTTTGCGTTGCGTGAGATTTTTGATTGTAACTTAGATGTGTNGTCAGCAGTTCTATAAAAATATACAGTAACAGCGTAACTGTTAATATTTTCTAAAATCGATTTCACAGCTTTAAAGAGGGATAAATAGCGATTCCGAAACACCTATTAAAAGCCTTTTTTCTTTAATATTTACAAAAGTTTGGCCACTTGAAAGTTGACAAACTGAAAAAATGGGTAGACTCGCCCCGGTTTACGGTAGCTTTTTAGCCCCCCAATTTATGACCTAATCTTTTCAAAATTTTGTCTACCAGCCCCCTATATTGAGGGTCACGAATCCAAATATTTTAAAAAAAATCTGTTTATTCAGAGAAAGTACTTTTTTGCGTCTGATTTCATAACATAATTAATAGTTATCACTAAGTAATTAGCATAAAGTTACCCTCAGAAACCATTAAGACTGACACTCAGTACGTGAAAATCCGATCATTGGAACGAAAATTATTCAGAGTGATATCTTTTCTATTTTACGCACTGTGCAAAAATATGAAATAAAAAGAAGTATTTTTTTTTTCATTCGTAGTCACAAATTTATTCATAATTGAATTTGTAAATCAAAGAAACTTTAATGATTAAAAACTATTTCTCTTAGAGCTAAATAACTGCAAAAAAGTGGAAATTTGAGGAATTGTTTGGAAGTAAGCCGTGTTTGGAAGATTTTACCTTAACGCAGGAAAATACACCAGTGTTTTATGTGGTATTTCATTACCATAAATTATTAAAATGCTTAATATAGAATTTTCATTTATTTTGATCTGAAATAATACAAAATAATGAAAAAAGTGGTTAGTAGGTAGAGAATAAATATAAATGTGGTAATATGATTAACTTGAGTTCCTAAATATTTGTTTAAGCATAACAAATTATTCAGCAGACGGGATTTTAACAAATATTTTAGCAAATATTTTTGATGCTCGAATCCCCTTCGGTATTTTTTAAAAAAAGTATTTTAATCCTGTTTTATATCCAACACGATGTTTCCAACTTGTCACACGTTTCATATCTTTTAATGATTTGAAATGACATCTGAAGAAACAAATACGCTACTTAAAAAAATTCATGAATTTATTTACAATTTCTTCAAAGAATGTTTTTTATTATATATTTTTGATAGTTTAGAAGTTAAATGAGGATTTTTCAAAACAGTTTAGAATGAACTGAACTGTTCGAAAATATGATTCGTTCATCTTTCATATCGACCTGAATTTTAATCGATGTGTTATTATAATGCCTTTTTGTATATATGGGTTTAATTTTAATATTAAAAAAGCATTAACTGTTTAATAAAAACCAAGAGTTCCAGTGTTAGAAACAATTTGAAAGTCTTGAAAGGGAAAAAAAACCTCATTTTGATCTCATACAAATTTTGAATGCGACGAAATTAGCGTTGTCTAAATAATGAAAATATATGAAGAATAAAAAACCCCATATATTTTCAAGATGTATCCAAAGGTTTTAATTACAGAAAATTACAATAAAAAGGAAAGAGATTTTCCTGTTAACAAGAATTTCAAGGAATGACGTTAACAGAGTTTCAATTTCTTTTTCTTGCTTTGGCATCTTTCCAAATTAAAAGACCGGATACTTCCCATGGGGAACATAAGTTATTTTTTATACCTTACAAGATTCATTTCACTGTTGGAAAATAAAAGATTTAATTTTGTAACTAAATTGAGAATTCGATGATTTATATAATGGTGGGAATTGGCTATGGTACAATTTCAAATGTTGTAAAGAAAAAAAAATCGCAAATTAAAATTAAAACAATATATTTTTCTTAAACTAGTGGAAAAAGAATTTTGTTGTTGTTGTTGGTGCCTTTTAATTCCTTTAATTCTTTTTAATTCATAAGTTTTGTACAGGATTAAAGAAAAACTGTCACGAAGCACTTCCAAAGGCTTTTTTATTTAAAATGTTAGGAACTGAATACATAATTCGCAAACACCAGAAAAAAAATAGCAAAACGACATTGCTTAACAAAACGCTGCTGAACAATACTTAATGTACCCATAAATGTCATATTTTAGAGAAATACAAAAATTTCTAACAATATTTACAACTTGTTAGAGATACTGCCACTGTTTTAACTTGTCGCTACATTTTATTTTGTAATCCAAACTTAAGACTTAAAAACTGGAAAATAAGTAGGTATGTAGAAAAAAGTGAATGTGACGAAAGGAAAAAATTTACCATTCAATAGTTAGTCCGAGAATTGTTGCTCATAAATCGAAATAATCTTATAATAAACTAATAGTAAAACATAAAGCACAATTAACTTTGCATCCAACAGAAAAGCAACAGCAGAAATGAAATTATCTGTATTGACACGGCCATTTTTATGCGCAAACTAAACTACTTTTTTTCCGAATTTCATTTTGTTCGAAAATTAATGTAATTTAAATATTTTTTGTGATTTTTCCTCTCCCATTTTGCTTTAATGGCCTCATATTTTTTGTTGTAAAGAAAAGAAGAAAAATATATTTCTCTCGAGATTTTTATTGTATGTAAGCGCCTTCTTCTTTTGTTGCCATAATATAGTAAAGGGTAGCAACAATTTTTTTTAAAACTCATTCAACAAAAGATGGATTTGATACTAATGGTATCATAAATTATCTATCAATTGACTCAATTGTAATGAGATTGTTACAAAGATAGACTGTTTTTTTTTTTTCGAAATGAAGAATCTATTTGGTATAATAGCAAATTACATTCAAGTACGTATCCGATTTTTTTTTTCAATTTGTGCAAACAAATATGAAAAAAATACTCAAATTAGTTTACATAAAACTACACTGTTGAACAAATAGTCGTTAATTCTAAAAAAGATGAGACATTTTCATGTTTTTCCACTCCTTGTAATTGGGATTGTTTAAATTCTCAAATGCGTCTTCAATTTACTGAACAAGAGTTAACTTTTATAATTGGGACATAAAAAGTGATGGATTTTAACTACTTTAAATAAAAGTTGGAATTAAAACAATTTAATAATATTTTTGGGGGAATAATAATGAATGCGAAACAATCGTATGGATTGGTGAGCAAAATGAACAGGTTGAAATAATAATAAACAAAATCTGATAAATAATTCTTAAAAATTGCTGTTCACAGCACAGTTTACTTGAACAGATGCTTTCTTTTTCTGAGTTTGTAATATTTTTTTTTAATCAGACAAGGTTTATTTCTGTAGTACAAGGTTTATTTCTGTATTCTGTATTCAAGGTGTTTTTCTGTAGTACAGACTAATTACTGTAATAGTAAAATGAAGGAATTACAACAACAGTAAAATAGGTTAATTACAGAATAATTGCAATTCGGCATCATGCTAGTCGTAGCAATAGTTTATAAATGTTTGGACTTGAAAAATAATTTTAACGTTTATTTTTAAAAATGTTAAAGTAGAATTTTTCTGATATACTAATATTATGTATATAACACTTTTAATTGGATACCGTATTGATGTAAGTAGTAATGATTTAATAAAGATGTAAATTTGTTTTTAATCTTCATATTATCGGGCTTATAATAGAAATTTGTCCAACATTTTTTTAAAATTTCTTAGGTGATACTGAATTAGATCAACACTGATTTGAGTTTTTTTTTTATTTAACTCCTACATACTTTTCATAATTTGAAAATCCGTATAAGGATTTTCACGTATATGGCAATTTTTGTTATACGCGTATGGCAAATTTTTGCCCTACATGTATGGCAAAATTTTTACCATTGGCAAAACCCCATAGGAATATCCTATGACATTTTTTTATGACAAACCTCTGTCAAATTTTCTTAAGGGTAACTACTTATGGGAATAATTTGAATATTTTCTTTTTAAGCAGTTAACAAAGCACACTATTTGAGATGTTGTTTTGTTTACGATATTATCTAAAATAATTATTATTGGTTAAGTTCAATTATTATTGGCGAGAATGTCAACTTAGTTATCTAATCATTTGAATCGCTTAATAGCAGTTTATCAGCCTATTTGAAATCGCTTTCCAACACTAGATATTAGTATCTAAAATTTATGCTAGATAAAGGACCAATTCAAAGAGGCATTAGCGGGAAATTCAAATTAGTGAAGCGTCCAGGGTGTATGGCGCTATTTGCCGTGTAATAGAAAAGTCAACTTAAGTGATAAAAAATTCAAAAATGAGTATGTTATATGTTTCGCATTTTTTATGATAGTTTATTTATATCAAAATTATTTAAAAAAAAAATTGTTTTATCAATTATTTTGATACTTTATTTCAACTTTCATAGCAGTAACAATAGAAAGAATATAATTGTCAAATCACTTTTCTCGACGTCTTCTTACGTCTCGGGGCCGGGATAGGTCGGTCGATCTCTTGTCGGTAGGGCGCTGGGCCCATTTCCTAGAGTTCGTGGGTTCGAACCCCGCCGCCGAAGACTCCCCGTGCAGTAAAGTGACTGATGCACGTTAAATCTGTCGAGTCGCAAAAGTCCTCCATGTTCCCATAACAAATCAATACCTCTGGGGGTACTGGATTGGAGATCGATCTTTTTCTGATTCAGGTCAAAATTACGATCTGTGGATGAATGAATGAATGGATGTATGAATGGGTCCGCCCTATAAACGGGTGTGACGTATAGTGTGGCAGAAGTCGAATTCTTGGCCATAGATGGCGCCACGGGAAAACAAGAACAATCGCACCCCTTCTGCCGAAACAGGCATACGTCAACAACAACTTACGTCTCAAAGCAATTACGTTGTTTTACATGTCTCGAAGATTTTACGTTGTTGTTCATTGCACGACAGATTTACTGCCATGGGCTACTTTCAATCTGTATAACCTATTTCTTATACAAATAAACAAACACTGCTCTTATCATCCTGTTTACTCAATATTATTGGACAAAATTAAAGTTTGTTAATAGCCATTTTTAACAGTTTTGGCATTTTTCAAAAATTAAAGATTCGAAACTATTAAAAAATTATAGATATTATCAATGTAAAACATTTTTTAAAATACGATAAACTACAGGGTTTCATCCATAAGATGAAGTGAAATTATCCTGACCTCTCCAAGTAGGTTTATGTAAAATAACATATACATGCAACCTTTACAACTAATAAAATTTAGGATTTGAGTTTTTAACCAATAACGCGGCAGAAGATTTATTCATTACAAAATAAATCGGAAATAATTGTAATCACAGTGATAAAATTATATTAAATAGATTAATTTTAAATATTATAGATAGACCATAAATTAACTTGAAATCGTATGAAACAAATTCAATTCCCCTGAAATTTTGAACAATGTAAAATATCATGAACGTTTGTGTAATAAATAAAACTAGAAGTTGAAAGCACATGGAGTGAAAAAGTAGAGATTAAAAAACTTTAAATCGCTATTGTTTATAATTAGTCGCCCTGTGTGACTGGTTGTGACTTTTAATTTTGCACTATATCATTCCGAAAATGATGCTTTTTATCGCGTCTAAGATTTATCCTAGTCAAGTAATTTTCATGATGAATTCTCATTTTAGAGATACAATGTTTTTCATTTTAACTACCGTTGATTTTACATACATAGAAACCCCTTTCAAAAGTGTAACTATAAACAAAATAGAAGGGATGAACCTGGTAATTTCCAGAATACTAATTCTCAGACGTCTTTCCATCGTGCAAACTTAACTTTTGCTAAACTGACGTAAAGAATATAACATTAATAGTTTCTGAAAAAATTGCAATTAACTTCCAGTGAAACTCGTTTTTAATTAAATAGAGCTTGTAGCTAGAAACCATTAGTGATATTGCGTTTGACTAATAAAAAAAATTCCGCTGCTGTTTTAATTACAACAACGCATGATATTAAATCGGCGATAAAAATCCACGTATCTGTTTCAAAATCATTTTTAAGATCGCGACACTCAATTGCTCCTTCCATCTGCTGTACAAATTCCATGATCCATCAAACGGTTCTGAAATTATAAGAGACGCATTAACTTATTACGGATAAAACATCATGCAATTTTAATAATATTTTTAGAATCTTAATTTAAGGTAGGAGTTTAAGAATTTTTACACACATTTTTATTTTTATATTTTGAACTACACTCTATAACAAAAAAATCGACGCACCAAGAACGCACTAAGACGCGCAAAATCGACGCTCGATCAAATATATAAAAANTGTCTCTAGTTTACCATAAAGGAAAAAGAATGGTTGCTCTATTATAGAATTTTCTTTTTTTCAAAGTAACAAACCGCATTGTTTAAATACCAAACATCATTTATGAGTTGCGCTTCGTCAACACCATTGTTAAACGAGTCTGTCAACATTTATATGAATAAAAAAAAAACATGTAACAAAAAAGATTTGCACTTTTAATGATTAACAGTGTTTACAAAAATCTGTCTGTTGTCAAGAGGTATCGATTGCTTCATTTTAACAAACATAAATTTTTCTTTCAAATTGACTATTTTGTTTGAATGGTTGAAAGTGTGCTTAAAATGGTTGAAAGTGCTGCCATCTACTTCGCTTCCTTCTCTTCAGGGAATGGTCCGGCAAAAAGTGTTTTTAGGAGGGCTGCAATTGGAAAAAAAATAAACATTAGCCATCCAATTAAATATAAACAATTTAGAAACACAAATCAAGGAACAGCTTTATCGGTCTATGCCACGCCGTGTGGCAGCTTGTATCCAGGCTAGAGGTGGGTCAACACCTTATTGAACTTGTTACTGTAACTCTGCAATAAATTATTCAATTGTTCTGAAATTTTAATCATTTACTATTCTGTACATTGTCTTCCTATCCACCAATTTTCGTTTCAATTGGACAACTCCTTCTTGGTGCGTCGATTTTTTTTGTTATGGAGTGTAGTTCTTTTTATATAACTTATTAGAGTTAGAAAACAATACTTCATTTTTTTGGTACTATATATATAGATTTATACTTTCAATTTTCATTTTTCACACTAGGGGGCTATGCCCCCTGTTCCCTGCCGCTCGCCAACTCTGATGATTTCTTCGCTATAATTGTAGTTTCTTGGCAGAAAACAGTTTTCCTACTAAAGTTAAAATTATTCACTTAACATTTATATACTAAAAGAAATTCCGTTTGCTTACTCTTGTAGTACCTCTTTTTCTCAATTCCAAATATTATTATCTATTGGTAATATAAATATTTAGATCTATTGGTGAGCAGAAGTAATTTTTCTAAATAATGATTTTTTAAAAATAGCATTTATCTTGTTATAACATTTTATTGTTCAAACAAATTTGATGAGTTCAATATCGTAATTTAATATTTTCGCTTACCAAACGGGCGGATAGATGATTAAATACTATTTTTGCCTGCATCTCATTGTGCATGAAGCTGATCGTTAAGTTCTAAATCTTTTTACAGATCTCTTTAACTGTAATTTATAACAGTATATCAATGTTATTTGCACAAAAATAATAATTGTAAAATGGTTAATAAGAGTAGACCGCTTGTCTAAATAACTTTATCTTAAAATGTAGCGCTGTATTAACATTATAATAATAATAATAATAAAAAAAAAATTCTCTTGGTTTTCAGCTTTTGAATTAAAAGCGCAATAGCAGTATTGGAATATAAATTTAAATAAGGGATACAAAAATATTTATAGAAAAACAATCTCTTTATGACTTTTATCAATTTTATGCTGATGACAACCAAAACAATATGCAAATGAATGAGGAAAAACTGGATCCTACCACGTGGTTTCCCGGGGAATGGAAAACTGCAACACCATTATTAGATTTTCTAGTGTAGTAAGATGCTATCCCTAGAGGGTTAAAAGGTTGCATTGATTCAAGAACAACATGAGCATTTGAGAGGTATTCTTACTTCAAAGTAAGCTCCCCTTTTTTTTCATGAAAAATTCCAGTCCCTTATCTGTTTCACGAAGTTTCCTTACTGCCGCAGACCCCATATCGATTACTCTTGATCAGTTGCAAGCGAAGAAAGGCACAATTTGGGAGTATTTTCCGTGTATTTGTCACGCATTTAAATTGCTAATTTTAAGCAGAGATGTATGCTTGAATACTTCAAAGGAATAAAAAGAAAGGGAGGAAAAAAAACGGTGTTGTAAGGCTAAAATATCATTTTTCAAAAAAGAGTGTTTCAGCTTAGGTTTAAATTATTTGCTGAATATTTTTTTCAAACTACTCTTTTTTTTTCTTTCTAAATCACATTAGTTGAGCTGTGATGGTTCAGTGCAAAGAACGGTATTCTAGCTTGTCGGAAAGCAGTTGAAATTCTAATTAGGTATAAATTCCACTTAGCAAAAAAATTGCTATAAATTCTGTTTGTAGTGGTCAGTACATGATTGAATATTCTGAGTTGGAATGCTCGAGTTTAAATTTAAGAACTCTTAACTAGTCAGAAAATGGGTTGAAATTTCAATCGCAAGATTTGTCCCTCGCAAACACGAAAGCGAGTTAAGCAAAGTAGGCTGAAAATAATAGCTTTCAGTAAATCATTGTCTTGTCATAAACACATAAGAATTCAAGAAAAAAATATTTAATTTTCATCATTTTTAAATTTTGGCAGCTGTTTTTGCATTTTAATACATTAATTAATATTTATTTCATTTATCGTTGTTTAACGCATTTGTAAACCACAAATGCTTTGTTTACGCCAAATAAATGTTCGCAATTAAAAACCACACCGTAAAAATATTATTTTGCGAAATATAGCGCTCAGTAAAATCTCAATTGCGTTTGTTTTAGTAAAAAGGTGCTCATTTTTTTTTTTACTGTCGCCACTCTTCGGTTAAAAGTGCTGAAAGAATTGATTGTCCAAACAAACTGTAAGCGAAAGTTAGATAGCGTATTGTTTGCTCTCGATGGGTGTTTAAATAAGAGCTTAGCATTATAAAAGAAGCAAGAACGTTTGATTAAGTTGGGATTACTTTCCCCAAAATCTTTTTATTTACACTTTTTCCTGCCAAACTTAAAAAAAAAGTAAAAATTAGTTAAAACCACTTCAATAAAAAGATTTGCTAAAAGTTATTTTTGGATTTTTAATGTTAGCAAATAGTCTTTTTTTTTTCTAAAACTTTTTTCTGATACTTATGAATTTTTCTCATGAGTAGAATCATTGTAACGGAGAATTATGTTTTTTAAAAATGTACTCTGAACTACTCTGTTTAATGAGAATTTTCATTTTGCATTTAAAATACAGGATAGAGGAAGAATTATCTCAAAAAACTTTGACACATGATGATTCCTGGAGGTAATAAGATGCCAAACGATGTTGTTTGCATTATGATACGGAAATGTGTGAAACTATATGTATATAAAAAAAGATAAACCATAAGGTGTATGGGTTGTCCATATCCTAACCACAGTGTTATTCCCATACAATAACCCTCCGGTGACATATCCTTGCCGTCTAGTAAATTATGACAGGTTTTGTACTTTCTAGCAATCACAAGAGGAGCTCTCTGTGATTATGGAGGCGTGTGTCTTGTGATTGACACATAATAGTTTTTATCTCTGTTTTCTTTCTTTCTTTCTTTAAAAAATGACCATTGTTGAAGAACCGACCCAATTTAGGGTTTGCGACTACCGATGTTCAACTCCGTAGCCTAAAGGCAACCAGATGACATCAAGGTAACTCCTGGATCAAATATTGTGAGAAATTTGCCTTCGTGGAAGACTTTTGATGGAGTTAACCCGCATTTGCGTTACACGGAGAGGAAAACCTCCCACGACGTTAGTCTGACAGCAAGAGGATTCGAACCTATGATCCGTCTACCACTGAGGATATTTTACGTCAGCATTGCGTGCAGTCTTTTATTCATAATTCATCCTTTATTCATAAATGGTTACACATTTGAAAAGGTTAGTGAATTCAAATACCTTGGAATATCAATGACCAAAACAGCATAAAAACAGAAGTAGACAACAGAATTAAAATGGCAAACAAGTGTTTCTTTGGACTAAGAAAGCAATTAAAATCACGCCTAATCAGTCGAAAAGCTAAAATTAAAATTTATAGGACTCTTATTCTACCAGTATTGTTCTATGCAAGTGAAACATGGACACTAAATGCAGACACTCAGCGTACTCTTGGTGTTTTTGAAAAGAAAATCCTTAGAAATATTTTTGGCCCAGTGCAGGAAAGAGGCTGTTGGCGAATCAGATACAACTTTGAATTGTATACACTCTATGAACCGCCACAGATAGTGCGGGTCATCCGAAGCAATAGATTAAGATGGATTGGCCATATCTGGAGAGGTCCAGAAAATAATGCAGTCCGAAACGCCACCTTTAAAAATCCTTCGGGATCTCGGGCTAGAGGAAGACCTCCAACTAGATGGCTGGATGACACTGCTAAAGATCTAAAAGTATTAAAGATAAACAACTGGAAAAAAGTCGCCGGAGGCGTTGGAGGCTACGTGTGGTTGAGGCAGCCAAAGCCTGTAAGGGGCTGTCGTGCTGAAGAAGAAGACTGCGTGCAGTGCGAGCCGGGTGTGGATTTCGAATCGAACCCGGTTCACCTCATTGGGAGGCTGGTGCTCTCTCCCCTAAGCCACCACGACTCTCCGTTTAGAAGCAATTGGGGGTTCGTATCACATTAAAAAAGTTTGTTTTGTTGTGGTGTTTGTCCTTATGCTGAATCCAAAATGATAATTTGCTTTTGGGTTCGATCTCAACATTATTCCAAAATTAATAATCAATCCGTTGTTTAACTTCAGTTATAAAATAAAATGAGGTAAATGTTTCAGGCCATTTCAGAGTCCTAAAAAGTCCCCCCCCCCACGGTTAAGGTGCAGAGAGTACTACCACCTAACGCGCATCCGCAATCTTAATTGTGATTGTGTGTGGCAGTGCATCCATTCGGTCTTCAGAATATTTTTAGGGCTATATTAATCTAGTTAATGTTATAAGATTTGAATGGTAAAAATATAATTTAAAACTTTCTGTTTGGGTGCTTTTTAAATCGAAATATTCTTTTTTGGAAAAAACTGATTAGGTATGATTTTATTAATACTAATGAAGCTTTTATGAATACAATGATAGTAGTAGCTAATTTTCCAATAAAAAAATACCAGGCTTGCTGCACGACATAATAGAGTTGAGGATTAAAGAGCCTCATTAAGTATTCTGGTCTTCCCTCACGCAATTGTTTCACTCTTCAAGTTGGTTCAGTCCTCCTCTTTAATCCTTTAATGAATTAATGCTTGTAACATTTCCTACCGTAAGACATGCTAGGATTAAAGAGAATGATGATGATATAAGGTAACTAGAACCAACTTGTTTGGAGGAGTGTTTTGTTTTCCTTAGTGTGGATCACCATCATTAATCATGTTTATTTTAAGACAGAAGTGTCAAAACTAATTCAACTATTATTTTAAAATTATAAGGGGACTTAATTATTATTTAAAAATTCTGGATAAAAATTCTTCCGAACTTAAGGAGTTGAAATAATAAGACACTACATCAGACATATTTGTAATGGGAATGTGCTGGATTGGGTGCATAGTTTATTTATTAACGATATTGGATCTTCTATCAAAATGTATACACATACATTTCATTTGTGATGACTTTCTGTGAGTCTATTTTAATGGTTTTGCATTTCGGTGGGTGTGCGATCGAATAAACAAGGTTGAGTTTCGTTCTAAGGTGGATGAATACCCGCTTGTTGATGCATTGCCAGAGTTCGTACTTATGATTAGCACGATATCTTCACAACTTAAGTGAAATTTACGTATGTGCTAGTGTTTCAGCATTCTTATCTCAAGTGATTAGGTCGGGATAGCCTGGTCGGTAGGGTGCTGGGTCCATTTCCGAGAGTTTGTGGGTTCGAACCCCACCGGCCGAAGACTCCCCGTGTACTAAAGTGACTGATGCAAGTTAAATCTGTCGAGTAGCAAAAGTCCTCCATGTTCCCATAACAAATCAATACCTCTGGGTTAGCTGGATTGGAGATCGATCATTCGCTGATTCAGGTCAAAATTTCGATCTGTGGATGAATGAATGAATGGATGTATGAATAGGTCCGCCCTATAAACGGGTGCGACATATGGTGTGGCAGAAGTCGAATTCTTGGCCATAGATGGCGCCACTGAAAAACAAGAGACTCACACCCTGCCTTAAATTTGTTCGGTTTCACCAAGCAGGCTTGCCCGTGTGGCAAGTAGCATTTGAAACAACAACAACATATCAAGTGATTCACAATTTTGTGATGAGCCTTTGTAGAAAATGAACAAAAAAATAACCCGTTTGAATATAATATATTCGGAATGAATGCTATTCATCAAAGAAATTTAATTTTATTACAAACTTCCTGAGAAGATCTGATGTTCATTTTTTACTAGCTGAATTCCCGCTCACTGTACGGTATGAAAAAAAGGTAAATAATCAACGCTTAAATCATGAGCAAGACATATGCCAGCCAATACGCATAATAAAATATAAATTTGATCTTTTTCAAAAATTTATTATGATTTGTTGCCTTTCCCAGTGACTTTATGTAGATAGAGCAAAACTTGTTCTTAGTTGTTCATCCCATTACAATAAAGAAAAACAGTATTCAGTATCATTTGGCATGTTGCTATTGTTCGAAATTAACTGATGATAGTCAAACTTTACCACAATTAAGCGAATTTCTCCGGTACTTTTTAATTTCGAGCGGCGGTAAAAAAAATCTCTCTCCACAATGTCTATTATAAAACTGCAGAGTATTGATGCAGTTTTAATCGGTATTAAAATAGTAACGTGGATATCTTTGTATCTGTTAAAACGGCACCAATTACCATAATACAAGTAGTACCAATTACCAAAATTAATTAAGCATCATTGGCGTTAATAGACGATTCTTTACTTTTCTCCCAAACAAACTACTAGTATCACTTCTTCACTATTTCGATTTTTAGTAAACAGCTTATTTTTTTTAATGCTTTTAGAGTGCATCTTTTTGCCAAATTTAATTAAACTTTCTTGGCATCAATTATATTGGCGATTTTTTACTCTTCTCTTAAATGAATCAATGCAATTTCTATATTTATTTTTCTTTTTTAATAAATAACTTATTTTTTTATTACAAAGAGCCGTGATGGCTCAGGGGATAGAGCGTTAGCATTCCAATGAAGCGAACCGGGTTCGAATCCCAGCGAGGTGACTTACAGTTTTTATCTTCGTCATGAGGATTTATTTTCTTTTTTTCCCTTTTTTTCTATCCTAATTATTCCCTTTTTCAGGTNTCAGGTCAAAATTACGATCTGTGGGTGGATGAATGAATGGATGCATGAATAGGTCCGCCCTATAAACGGGTGCGACGTATGGTGTGGCAGAAGTCGAATTCTTGGCCATAGATGGCGCCACTGAAAAACAAGAGACTCACACCCTGCCTTAAATTTGTTCGGTTTCACCAAGCAGGCTTGCCCGTGTGGCAAGTAGCATTTGAAACAACAACAACATATCAAGTGATTCACAATTTTGTGATGAGCCTTTGTAGAAAATGAACAAAAAAATAACCCGTTTGAATATAATATATTCGGAATGAATGCTATTCATCAAAGAAATTTAATTTTATTACAAACTTCCTGAGAAGATCTGATGTTCATTTTTTACTAGCTGAATTCCCGCTCACTGTACGGTATGAAAAAAAGGCAAATATCAACGCTTAAATCATGAGCTAGACATATGCCAGCCAATACGCGTAATAAAATATAAATAATTGATCTTTTTCAAAAATTTATTATGATTTGTTGCCTTTCCCAGTGGCTTTATGTTGATTGAGCAAAACATGTTTTTAATTGTTCATCCCATTAAAATAATGAATAACTGTATTCAGTATCATTTGGCATGTTGCTATTGTTCTAAATCTACTGATGATAGTCAAACTTTACCACAATTAAGAGAGTTTCTCCGGTAGTTTTTACTTTCGAACGGCGGTAAAAAAATATCTCTCACAATGTCTATTATAAAACTGCAGAGTATTGATGAAATTTTAATCTGTATTAAAATAGTAACGTGGGTATCTTTGTATCTGTTAAAACTGTACCAATTACCATAATACAAGTAGTACCAATTACCAAAATTAATTAAGCATCATTGTCGTTAATAAACGATTCTTTACGTTTCTCCTAAACAAACTAGTATCACTTCTTCACTATTTTGGTTTTTAGTAATTATTTTTTTTAAAATGAGTTTAGTGCGTCTTTTTTCCAAATTTAATTAAGCCTTATTGGCATCAATTATAGCATGGCGATTTTTTACGCTTATCTTAAATGAATCAACAATTTCTCTATTTATTTTTCTTTTTTTAATAAATAACTTATTTTTTTTTATTACTGAGAGCCGTGATGGCTCAGGGGATAGAGCGTTAGCATTCCTATGAGGCGAACCGGGTTCGAATCCCAGCGATGCGCGTTCCACATCCAGCTTGCACCGACCAATGTGCTTAAGTAAAAATATCGTCAGTGGTAACCATGGGAGATTTTCCTCTTCGTGTAACGCAAATACGGGTTATTTCTATCTAAAAGTCCTCCACGAAGACAAATTTCTCTTAATACTTGATATAGGAGCTCCCTTGTCTTCTGGATTTGGTTCAAAATTACAAAGATACGAAGTTGAACATTGGTAATAGTAAACCCAAAAAAATTGTGTCAGCTCTTGAACGACTGTTATAAAATACCGTTGATTTTAAATTATTCAGTTTTATAGAAAAACATTTTAAAAGCATCCATAAAAAATAAACACGTGGTTTTAGATAACTTAAGGAATACTAATTTAGTGACGTAGTCTATCCACGTTCACAATGTGTAATTTAGTTTATCTGACATAACCCCTAATAAATAATTATCAAAGAATGTGCAATAAACTCTTTTTAAGTAACGGGAGCTATAAGCTAGCAAATATCAATGATGCTACCTTTAAAATATTTGAGAAAAGAATAGAATCGTCTATAGTTTAATTTAAAACAATGGTTAATGCTAGATTAATCATAAATTTCTATTTCTCAAATGTCTCTCCCGAAAGATCTGGTTGAAATTTTTAAACTAATTTTAGGATTGAGCTAAAGTTACCTCCTTTGTGCACTGTTTAAATTTCAAGACGTAAGCGCAAAACGGGTCTGAAGTTATAAGAGAGATACATAGACATTTCCGTATAGACGTTTACAACAATTTTGACATTTTTTTCTTTGTTTGTATTAAAATAATACTTTGAAATTAAAAACAATATTATTAGCAGAACGATGACATTTCCCCTTAGAACTACTAAAAAATTTTTTTTGCCATAACAACGAACGTTGCCTTTACCATAACATACAATTGACTTTATTCTCCACCGTCTTTAGCACATCGAAGCATAGAGCCGTATAGCACATCGAATTAGTTGAAATTTAATTCTTTCTTCAACTTCTTTTACTTAACTTAGATTAATTATTTCTTTATGTATTTTATTGTAACCGTGATATATTTTTTGTTTTGTGTACCTGGCAACTTCGATGCATAATTAGTTTGTTTACGTTCCACATTGCTTCGTGCCGGTCTTTGTGTTAAGCCTCTGTTTAAATATATAGTAAAAGAATTCAAATCTTCGAGAAAGAATCTTTGTGAAAGAATTTAGAATGTGTCACTTAAGAGAATCGATACTTGACGGGCTTGGCTTACCTGAAATAGAATGGAAAGAACAGGTGCTAACGTAAACAAATGCCCCGTTTCGGCAACTAATCAGGATCGATATACCCGCACAACGTCGCTTGCAAGTATCCCATTGTAGAAAGCGCAAACGATACTATAACTCATATTTTTAATATTATTAAATATTTGAAACTGTACTCAAAAATTATTTTTTTAAAATTTCTCTCGTACTAGTTTCCCCTGTCATTT
The DNA here is from genome assembly GCF_043381705.1 of Parasteatoda tepidariorum. Classification (NCBI taxonomy): domain Eukaryota; kingdom Metazoa; phylum Arthropoda; class Arachnida; order Araneae; family Theridiidae; genus Parasteatoda; species Parasteatoda tepidariorum. The sequence goes on along the minus strand of NC_092207.1, from coordinate 60,792,400 downwards.
TAAGTAGGTCTTATGGTAATGTTCTTTAACAGAAAATTTGTAGAACACTTTCCTAAAAATCAGTTCAATATTGAATCCTTCTATCAGAAGTTTGAACCATTATGTCGTGCAAATTTACATCAAATTTATTTAAGTGCTAAGCTTAACATAGTTTACGAAGTCTTAATTTGCCCATTAACTTGAATCCGTATGAAAATTGCTGCAAATTGGCACTTTATTGTGGTTTAACGCACTATAAGAATTTTAACTCTAAATATTTTTCGTTTCAACGATAGGAGAAAAAATTTGATGCAACTTTGTCGTAAGTGTGTGAAAAGTGAGATTTTTAAATTTTTATCTTCTTAAAAATATAACCGGTAATAGGAAGTTTATAGTTTATTTTTTTGTAGGACCCCAACCATTTATTACTTTTTTGAAATTAAATTGTCAGTTTCTTTCACGATCATTTGAAAGCAATTCCACCAGGTAAGTTGATGAATGTTTGGTGAAATGAAACGTTGAAATCGATCTCTATCGTAGTTCTATCGTAGATCAAAATCGTAGTTTTAGTAAATGATAGTTTTCTCTATCCATTCTCATAGTAGATGCTCACTGACTCGTTTTATTTTTCTGTTGGCCGAAATTGCTTTCGTAAAAAGAATGTCGAATCATTCGGAAAAAGGTTTCCTTATAGAGAACCCCATCAATGAAAAAGGTAAAAAATGAAAATATAACCAGTTTACTGTAAAAGGTCTTTTTTATGTTTTTTGTTTCTTTACTTATTTGTTTTAGTTCCTGAATCGTGTTTGAGAAACTACGTTTCATTTTTCAAAACATAGCTTTTCTTCTGTTTTTGAAATGTTCCATTTCAATTGGTAAAGAATGTTTAAAATCAAGTGTGGATAGTAATATTTTTTTGTTCTTTTTATAAATATGAATTGATTAAAATTCAATCTAAAATCGAATTGTTTTGTGAAAAATTTCATGAGCTATATATTTTTTGTTGTTGCAGTTTTTCATATTCGTTTTTATTTGTTAAAATTGTTTTTTGGGACATTTTATTTCCTAAGATCTTCTAGAATACTTGTTTAAATTTAGATTTGTATGAATATCTGATATATTAGTTCTTCCGAGAAATTTTTTTTATTCACGATTCATTATTATTTTTATACAAGATTATTAGTATTTTTCTTTAAATATTTCGCTTAAAAATTTTTTAATCCTCCGAGTTAAATAAAAATAGGTTTCATGTATTCCTTCTTAATATAATCGAGTGAAGATTTGCTCTCAATTAAGTTTTTTATCTATTAATTTAAGTTGAGCTATTGTTTTATAAACCTTACGTAGTTCGAAAATACTTTAAGCATTGTCACAAAAGTGTGTGTGAACATGTCATTAAGCTTAAATCTGAATATCTGGTTATTTTGGTTGAAATATTTTGACCACACACCAACGCATTTATTTTGTATAAAAGAAATTGAGTATACTACAATAGCTTAATACGGGTGTATATTAAGTAAACTGTTTTGTAGCATACAATCTTATTGTTAACTGAATTGCACTGGCATTTAATTTCGGGAAGCATTTTCGGGAAGCACTGGCATTTATATCGCTCACCTTGCTTTTAGCAAACATTGGAAATAGCGGATTTAGATACATCTTATACTTTTTGCAAACAGCACATGCGTCTCAAGCTGACGTGATTTCTCCACTCTCTACACCTACCTTTTCTATGTTACTATGGTGTTACTGTCGTGGAAAAAAAAACAAGATTTGCCGAAAAAACAGAGAGGGAATAGATGTGGAGATTGACACCTATTCTTTTAACAAAGAGTATAATTAGAGCACACTATGATGCACTTCTTTTTTGAATTTAGTATCAGTATAAATGTTTTTGATACTTTTATGCTTGCCATACAGCATGTTTTTAACTGTTTTACCATTTATCGAACTTTCTTGTCCGGAAATGTTTTATAAAAATATATATAAAAGCAGTTGATAACGTACAACAAATGTTTGCTACCGATATTGCAGAAAGTTTTGAACTTGATTTAATGGAATTTTTCTTGTTTTAGTGTTATTTCTATCATTTTTAAGTTTTAACTAACAAAGAAAGCACCCAAAGTGTCACTTACAAATCCAGCTGAAATTTCTCTATGTAATTGGTTTTTGGTTATAAATAATATATATGTTACCGTAAATCAGTGTTTCCCAAAGTGTGGTACGCGTACTCCCAGGGGTACGGGAAGAGTTTAGAGGGGGGTACGCGTTCTTATGCGAACGATCTTGCAACAAACTAAAATTTCAGAAAATTTTATTTAGAAACAAATGTAGGCATGAAAATTTACGATTACGTATTTTTCTATTACCGATTTTTTGCAAAGTTAACAGTTAATAATTAGTGTTGTCAACAGCTAGTTGTGATTTTTAACTTTTGTGCAATTTTTTTATAGTAAAAAATGCATTCATTTTTTTATTAGTGGTACACAGCGTTACGAAAAATTTAGAAAGAGTACACAAAAGTCACAAGTTTGGGAAACATTGCCGTAAATGACCGAAATCAAGAGAATGTCGACTTTCACCGGTGAATGTCAACAATCACATAGTCGCTTTGGTGAATGTCCGAAATATTTGTTATATCTGAGTTGATATTAATTTATTCGTTGATATTATTATATTCATTCGATATTTTAATATCTGCTGAGGATAGATTGGGAACATCCACCTCAGGAACACTGAAACACCAGTGTTCGGAGTACCGGACAAATGTATAATTCGGAGTACTGGGCAGTGGCACTGAACCTTTAAAAAAACATCAGTGTAGGTTATATTTCGACATTTACCAAAGCGACTATGATTGTCAACATTCACCGGTGGTAGTCAACTTATTCACAGTAACATATATAAAACATTTCCTCTATATCGCATTGATTTCAGAGATATAAATTATCGGAAATGTAACTTTCAGCTAAAAAAAATAGTTAAGAAAAGTAAGAACTTTCGCCTTATGCGTGATAAGTAATGCAGTTTTAAAAATCACGTTTATTAAAGGTAAACATTGTAATTTGTATAATATTTTATAGTTAAGTCAAAATAGACAGCTTAAACTTTATATTTGATTTCGGAATCTGTAAATGTCGTTTGATAGACGTTTCAACAACGACCCCTCCTAAATTATCCAATATACCGGAAAAATAACACAATTTTGTAAGAGAATTCTAACAATGATTCATCTTATCTTAACAAAGTTCTTTACGTGTTTTTTATTACAACGGGAAAATGTTTAATCTAATATATATAATTCTCTTACGTGGCTCCCAAATTTTGGCAGTATTTCTTTTCCGCCTGTGGCAACGTTTGTTTTGTTTAGTTTACGTTACTATTTCTCTTACACGGCGAATCGACCAATGATAGCCGATAAAAATGTCACATGCTAAATCTCGCTGAGGTGGCTCAACATATAGCGCTTTTAAAAACGGAAACTGAAATAACCAGAGAGCATCAACTGCGGCTATCTCATACTATTAAGCTTGGAAGAAGTGAGTAGTCTTTGTAGATAGATCTCTTTTTTTGTTTTTTGTCGAAAGCTCCTTTTTTTCACGAATTTATTTGACGATTTTTGATTTATATCACGAATTATACTATAGCACATTTCTAATAGGTTTAACGAATTACATGTCATTTATTTGAATTCAAATTTATTTTAACGACTTATTATTTACTAAAAAGATGTAATTTTTTAAAAAAAAAAAGTTTTTATATGTATTTGAATTCTAGTATTTGTATTATATGTATTTGAATAGGTATTGAATTCTTAGAATTTTGTGTATTTGATTTTTTTTGTAGGACCCCAA
>NC_092207.1:60762557-60788531 GCF_043381705.1 Parasteatoda tepidariorum | reverse complement strand
TAAGCTAGGCAGAAGTGAGTAGTCTTTGTCGATAGATCTCTATTTTAGTATTTTGTCGAAAGCGCTTTTTTTCACGAATTTATATATTACGAATTTATTTGACGATTTTTGATTTATATCACGAATTATACTATAGCACATTTCTAATAGGTTTAACGAATTACATGTCATTTATTTGAATTCAAACTTATTTTAATGACTTAGTATTTACTAAAAAGGTGCAATTTTTTTTAAAAAAAAAGTTTTTATATGTATTTGAATGATTTTATTGAATTCTTAGAATTTTGTGCATTTGCAATGTACCTAAGTTATAGTCGCGAGCGAAGCGAGCTTGGTTTGCGAAGCAAACCATATAAGATTGAGTAGCAATTTTCGGGGGTTGGCGAGCGCTAGCGAGGAGGGGCGCAGTCCACTAGTATAATTATAATTTTTTGAGGTGAAATATTATATTTACTTGCATAATTTTGTTATAGTATTTTGAAAATTATTGGAAAAATAACTTAAGTAAGAATCATTAATGTTCTGCACAGCTACATACTTTAATTGATCTTTGAAATACAATTCGTCAAATTTATGAGTGAAGAAAAATAGTTTCTTATTTTTGATTGGTTAATTGATTTGGAAAATGTTATTTTATTTTACTCAACAGATAATAGATATATTATCGCAATAAACTATAATAAATAAGTAAAATATTTATTAATATATGATGCGCAGTATAATAAATAATTTACAACACTGCATTATACTTTTAAAAATACAGTCTGAATCAAATCTCTTGAAACATTTTTCCTATTTCTTCCTGCAATACCAGGAGAGTTTAGAGCTTTCGATTTCTCTTCCTAGAACTCCTCTGCCTCTTCCGTTATTAAAAATGGACAAAATACTTTCATGCATGTCTGATAGCAGTCAGTTTTAATTATTACTCGAAACGCCTAATTAAATAAAGACAGTTCTGACATTTTGAATACGTAACAGATTGGAATAAATAGATAGATGATTGAAAGGGAGAACTTAAACTGCGTGAAAATGAACGAATTATCTTCATTTATAAATTGCATTATTTGTTATTGAAACTTAATCCTCGGTTGAATAGTATAAATTGGTATAATCAGACTAACAGCTTCATTCGCTTCAAATATATATATATAAGCAGTGCCTGAGCTAAGGATTTTAAATTATTAGCCAGTAAATTAGCCAAACCTCAAATGTATTCGCCAATTTTCGAAAGTCTTAGCCAAATGCATATCTTAACAATTTTTTATGATTAATTTTTTTATCGTCATAGAAAACTATTTAACGGTAGTTTGTTTCAGGCTTATATTATTTGGACCCAATCCTAATTAGTTTAGCTGCTCATTTACCGAAAATTACTGTAATCGAATAAAAAATACTTGGAAAAAATCAATCTCCAAAACACAATTTTATTCGCCAAATTTACAATTTTATCGCATTTGGCGAGGTGGCGAACTTGGCATAACAGTCACGAGTAACAGTTATAATTTTAGCATATTTTGCAAATAAGTCCTTCGGAAACCTTCGAAACCTTCGAAAAGCAGCCTTAACATGGCGAACTAAACATGTCAAATAAAAGTCAAATGATGATAATGGTTTATAAAAGTCTACTTGTTAAATACAATATTCAAACATTGCGACTCCCTATCAGTGGGACGGGGTAAGGGGTGGAAATTTGACCGACATTATCAAAGTAAAAATCCAATTGTAATTCTATTTCGGATGTATACAGTCATTTCGCAGGCTACCGTTTGGGGCTCTAGACTTACGTAGGACGAAAAAAATAAATGCTTCCATATTTGTGTCTTGTATAATATATAATTAAAAAATTAAAAAAGTGTGTTTGACTTGTTTGATTGACTTAATAAATGACAAACACTTAAAAAGTTTCGAAAATTGTTAAATCAAAAAAATAAGTTTAAAATGAGTAAGTTTGTTTTAAGGTAATTATTATAGCATGCAAAAGAATGATAAAAGAATTAATGTGTAGGCAAATATTTTAATGAATAATAATGTGCTTTAAAAGTAATTATTATAATTAGTTATTAAAAAAGATCCGCAACATATCAGTTTGAGTAATTGGCAGTGGTAGTAGATTATAAAAGAGTTTTATTTCTCTTTTTTTAATTTGTTGCACAAACCATTTATAAAAGAGAAAAATGTTTCCCGCTAATCAATAATATTCATATTTGAAGGACAACACCTTCAATAAATGTAACATTTCGCCTTAGTTGTCATTTCTTCGAGTGTTTTATCTCTAATTTCGGAAAACAAAACACCCAAAACAATTCCCCCTTCTACTTAAATAGCCATATGTGGGAGCAGATCGATAGGTTCAGCACTTAAAAGAGGAAGGTTGTGGTAAACGAGGAAGTAGAATTTTGTCGATAATGTTGGTGCGGTGAAATAATATTCAGTTTTCTAGGATGTTGTGTCTCTTAGATAAAATGGCTCTTTTGTCATATCGAATTGTTATTTAACAGAACAATGTTCGGATGGAGAAATAATAAGGTCGGGTAAATACGACCGACTATTTAGGAATTCCAAAGATTAAATTCTTTGGAAGGACAAATTCTTTGGATTTTTGTCATTTCTGTTGTAATGATATGAAAAACTAATTTTTGAGAGTTAAAATAAGTTTTTGCGGATTTTGGTAAATACTAGCAGGTAAATTTGCAGCAATGTTGTAAATATAGTTTCATATAAAATCTTAATATTGTTTAAATGTGCTGTAAACTTAGACGACTGTATTAAACAGAAGCAAAACGTTAGCATTGTTTCATATTGAATGTCTGAATATTGCTTAAATTTGTTGCAAACCTAGATATTTTACTCTTTCCTGAGACAAAATAGATAGGCTTAACTTAAACGTTTTTTTGCTTTCTACCTTAACATTGCTCAAATTAATTGCAAACTTAGTTATAACTGAAGTGAGTGAACGAGTTTTCTTCAATAAAAATCTAGTAAAATTTAATGTGTAGCATTAAAACAATATAACAAAATTAAATTTAGATTCGACTGAGTGCTAAATCAGCATAACTTCCAAACTTGTCTTCAATTATATTTCTTCAATTCCCAAATTTTGNTATCTTCAATTATATTTCTTCAATTATATTCATAAAATATTAGAAAATTATATCTCAATTGATATAGAAACGAAACATGAAATGCAACACAGAACTTCTGCAGAGGTCACTCAGCATGCATTCAGGTTGGAGCTTTCCTCTGAAAAAACTGTTAAACAAAACGATTAGTTCTAGTTAACATTGCTTAGTTTTATTTGTAAATGTGAAGCATGATGTAGTTCACCCACTCTGATACTCAAATGATACATGATACCGTGCAGTCATATCTTTTGTTGTGATTTGTGGTTTGTTTCTGTGTTCTGGAATTGTTGATAGTTCCTGTTCTAACGAGGTGTTGATGAAAACGGAGTCTTTATTGGTACGAAATAAATAGTGTACATATAATGAAAAATGGTATTCTGGTAAACAAATGAGTGAAAAAAATGACAGAACTAAGTTGGCCGGGAAAAAAGGGGGACAAAGTACGATTTACTAAAATTACGAATAGAGGTGTACACAAAGTGCAACAAAAAACCCAATAAAAAGGGACAGGTGTTATTGGTCAGGTATTTTTGACTGTAAACATTTATCATCAATATGTATCCAGTTTATCTCCCTAATTCTAGTAAATCAACTCGTAAGGAAAAGGAAGTTAATTACACATCTGATGACAATGTTTCCACCCTCTTAGCTCTCAGTTGGTGAGTAATCATGAGTTTGATTACACTTTAGTATGTTAAAGAGAAAAAAAGATACATCAAAGAGTCAGTTTTTTTATTATCAAACACCAGAATGTTATTAGAGAGTTTATTTCTTTGAAATTATAGGATTGAATACTACTTTTAACCGCCTCTAGGACGTGGGCAAAACTTAACAACGAATAACTGGGTTACCCATCAATGACTTGTAAAGAGGAGACTTATCCTTCCTCTTTCTAAGCTACCCTTAACTTGAAAAAAAAATCCGCTTAATTAGATGGTTGAGCAGAGAGCAAAAAGAGAGAAAGTCCTTTTAATTTTGAATGAACTGGGTGATGGATGGTGGTGTGCCAAAAATATTCAATATGGCAGCCACTAACGAATTTCAGCTTCCAGAAACGAGCTTCTCTGCAGAATTAGTGCATTGTCACACTTCACTGATGATGTTTAATAGTCTGAAATCTAGTGACAAATTTAGTTTTTCTATTGGGATGTGCTTGTTTCTTCTTGGCCATGAGAAGTGGACGCGTCTGAGGGATAATGGTACGTTAGGCGAGATCGTTCTCCATTGAGTTTTCTTGCAAGGCTTCATTGATAGGAAAGGGTTGTGTTTTAATGAGAGTGAACGATTTGGCCTTTTCTAAGGCCGTGGTAAATATACTTACCACCAGTTTTTAAAGTTCAATAAGAACTTTTTTACCACTTTTAATTTAGGTTTCCATTTGTTAATAACTTCAGCTTTCTTGAAGAGCGTTTGAATAAAATTGGTAACGATGTGATTGTTTAAGAAAAGTTATAAAATACCTAATTCCTTTTGAAGTTTGTAGCATGTATAAAATTTATATTATAAATAACGAAAAATAAAAGCCAATAAGTTCCTAATAGATCGTGGCAAATATACTAACCACCAAAAAAAAAGAAAAGATATTAAAATTTAGATTAATTTTTTATTAACTAAATGAGTTCTTTTTTACTTATATCAATTACTATTCTTATATCAATTTCAATTCCAAAAATACTTTAATTTACCTTTACTAGAAATAAATGGCCCATTAAAGGGATAAATTTGATATCAGGAACAATCTGAATTTGTATGTCCTCGTGTTTTCAGACTTTAAGAGAATGCTGGGACTAATGGAATTGATAAGACTCTTGAAGAGCCAAAAGACTGTGTGATGGTGTTTCGTTAACACTTTTGGACTATGTAGCTTATATAGCCTGTTTTGCCGCTACAAATCTGGAGGATTTTTTGGACCAGGTTATCGAAAGATTAATTCTTTTTAAGCAGAATTTTTTGCTTAAGATAAAGAGGTAGGAATTGAGGGCATAATAATAGGGACAAGAAATAGAAAGGATAATATTGAATCAATTGCATTAGGGGGAATATCCTTAAAGGTATTAATAGGTGCCACTTTTTGGTTAACGAACGTATACTTTCGCTCTCAAGAAACGTGACCCTTTCAAATGCAACGACTGCTGCAGTCGGAGAAGGCTAAATTTTATAAAACTTTTACAAGAGATTTGCATGCCTGATCAAAGTTGGCTGAGTCAGGTGACTTCGGAAAGAACTGATTCCCTTCTTATTTAGACTTAAAAAATGTAAGCGCCAAGCGCAATAATATCTGACCAATTATGAATAGATTTACAATTATGAATAGATTTTCCCCATTACAATTGTTAATCGTAAAGTTCGCAGTTTTGGAATGTTGTTGTTTAACAACAGGGACGGATTCATGGTTATTGACACTATTGTTTGCAACACTCGACGTGGATTGCTTTTTATAAGTCGTAGTAGAGAATTTTTTTATTTCTCTGATCAGTATGAGAAATAAGCTATAGATTTTGCAAGTATTTATCATTGTTGTTGATAATTATTCTGAGCTGTCACTTCGATGGAATGTGGTTGGATTCTCAATGGCGGATTGTAGCCCACCTAGTTTCTGATTGATGGGTACTGGCGTGTTTGGGGAATAAAGACGGTCTGCGCATAAGCGGGTCATATTACCCCCATCATACCGAAATTGTCTCAAAATTGGGAATCCTTAAGTTTGAAAAATAAATAAATAAATCGTGGCTAACAGTTATTATCATTATTATTCACTTTTATAGAGTCACCTGATTTGAACTAATAGCGACGGTGTTCGTATTAGCCATTTTATTTTGATATATATATATTCAGCGTTGAATTGTCGCAATCGATTTTGTTATTAAATTTCGCTTTCAGTAAATAAATTCAATCAATCAATCAATCTCCTTCAATATTTCTCAGAAACCAATCTTTCTGAGAGACCTGAACTTTAAATAATGGCAAAAAGATGCGATTCTTGCTTCGAGACAAATGTAGCTTACAGGAAAGAAAAATATTAAACGAGATAAAAATATTTTTTGAAGATTTAACTATTTTAAATTGTCACTTACAAATAATAAAATTTTATTTTTTAGCATTTTTTTCATATATTGTAGGTTACTTTTATAATATAATTCTTCATGTTAAACCCACAAGACTCAGATAAGATATTTATCTGTCTCAAAAATGCCCAAAAGGTTATTTGAATTAAATTTCATTATCTTTCTTATAATTTTTCGTTGCACCAAAAAATCCCGGCAAATAATGGTAAAACGAATCATATTTTTTATTGAGATAATCACTTTGTGAAAAGACATACAAATAATATACATATATATTTCTTCAGTGATTATTTTCATCTGTGTTGTACTATTGGTGTCAGGAGGATATTAGATAATTCTTTCTAAAAACAAACTTTCAGTAATAATTTAACGTGTTATTATTTGAAAAATCTTGAACGACATTATTTCAAAAAGTTTTACGTAACTCATAAAGTTACTGAATGATATTTTATCTTAAAATTCCCCTCACAGATTTGAATCAACTTTTTCGATGCCCTAGCTCAGTGGTCGGCAAAGTGCGGCTCCAGAGCCGCATGTGGCTCTTTGGCTCCTTAAGTGCGGCTCTGGCACAACTATCCACGGAAGGCGAAATAATATTTCCATTAAAAAAAAAACTTAGTAAGAAAAAAATTACATCTTATTTTGATAAATTAAAATTCTTCTATAAATCGAGAACATGTATAATTTTTTGATTAAGTTAAAAGATAGATAGGTAATTAGAATTTTATATTGTTGTAAAAATACGTAACGAACATCGAGTTTAATTTTATTAGTTTTTGTAAACGTAAACACAAACCATGTACAAGCTACCGGCTGAAATTGTTCGTATGTTTTCGGGGGTACTCCAGTGTGATACAAAGGTACCACAAGCATGCGTGCATACTTTTTCTAAAGTAGTGGGGGTACAAATTGGCTTAAAATTAAAAACAACAACATACAAACCTGACTTACTCAAACTTTCCAAGGAGATGCAAGCACATTGTTCGCATTAATAAATATTTATTAAGTATGAAATTTAGTTTTATTTAGTGTACTACTTATTTAGTGTAATAAAAGTTTACTAAGCAAGCAGATTTGGCTCCCAATTTTTTTAAAAATTGTTGTAATGTTCATATTTGGCTCTTTGGCTAATAAGTTTGCCGACCACTGCCCTAGCTCAACATTTTGTTCAGCAAATTCTTTCTCTGATTGGCGAGAGAAAGAAGACAGAGAATGAATTAAGGGGCAGATCGCATTTCGTAATCTACTTTCAGTGTTTTTCTTTCACCATCGGAGATGAGTCAGAGAGCTTAATTGCTTTCATCATTCTTTTACTTGCACTTTCAGTAGTTATAGAACAACTGTAGATGAGATGTGTAATGAGCCGAATTTCTCAGAAAAACTGAGTACATTAATTGCTGCAGATTTGCGTGGATTGTTTTATCCCCTCTCTTAAACTTTAGCTGTGCTCTTAAGTTGAAAAGAAAACATAAATTATTATTACTCTTTCTGGAATAATAATAATAAAAAAATAATATTTTTTAAGCAACAGATATGTAATTATTTTTTTCTTAAATGTGATGCATAGCCTTGTAATCATCATTTATCGATATATTTATTTGGCTCCTAGTCATAAATGAAGTGAAAAAACAATATTAAGGGTTCCAGATTAATATTTAAGAGAAGAAACAAAAACGCTAACGTTAACTAATGAAGGGGCAAAAACATTAAAGTCTGTAACTGTGCGAAGATTTCTGGGTGGTATACTTATTTACTATTTGCAGAAGATGAAATCAAATCTGGTATGACGGAGATATAAGTTTCAAAATTCGAATTTTTCTTTTAATTTATTTAAAATAATTTTAATCCAATTAATTCACCATACATAGAAATTCAACTGGGGGATCATTTGTGGATTGATTTTTTTAAAATGTTTAGTTGCATTCAAAACTAGTGAAATATTTAAATTATAATAATATGAAACCTAATTCCAATTTTTAAAAGAATATTAAATCTTCAGATTGGCTTTTAGTTAGAAATGATTCCAATGAGACTTTTATAAGTGTGGCATTTTGAACTAACGAACAGAATAATCTTACAATTTGAAAGCAGAATAATCTTACAATTTTGAATTATCGAAACATTATTTTATCTGATTTAGTTATTCTTTTATAGTTTTTTTATTGTTTAGTTCTTAATTTTCAAAACCTGTTTCTGAAGTTTTGTTACCACGCCAAGTTCAGCTCTTTTTCTGAAATAACCGTCCAGTGGCTAATCGCATCACTTGTGCGTCTAGCCACTTCAGGGTATTCGCACAACTCCTATGTTAGCGCATCAATAATTTAAAGTGTAGGCAAAAATTTTGTTCTCTGGCAAACCTAGAGTAAACTTCAAAGTTTTAAATTCTGAGAAATTCTTTTAAAAAATATCAAAATACAAACAAATTAGGTGAGAGTTGCCAAATTGGGAAAGTTCTCCGCCATAATTTGTTGGCATTTTGATATGTTCAAAAATTTCTTTAGAATTTTTAAACCTAATGGTTTACTTTAAGTTTATCAGAACACAACATTTTTGTGTAAATGTTAATTTTACACATTTATTAATTAAATTCAAACGAATTTAATTAATATGTATACAAAACCGTACAAAAATAAAAATACAAAATATAAATACAAAAATATAAATACAAAACCGTAGGTCTCTTTATTACGTTTTCACGTAAAAACAAACAAATCTCCGTGATCTTGTGCGCAGATAAAATTGGAGGTCAAGTTAGTTGAAGAGTTGACACAGGCTAGGCTACAATTTACCGCTGAAAAATACATTTTTGTTACAAAATAGAACCTTACAAGCAGAGAAAATAAAAACGTACGTAAGTGGAGCTGCAGGCAACTGCAAGTTAATAATAATTCAGTTTCATTTATCAAAAAATAATCCTAATAACTTAAGTTTTAATAAATTTTTTACTTCATAACTACTTTTATAAATTGTGTAGATTGCAGATAGATATATGTCTTTATATTATAAGGTAGTATAATATAAGTAAATAGGTACTATCAGTATTTGTTGATTATTCCATTCATGAAATGCCAAAATTAAAAGTCACGGCCTGCTTATACGAGATCCACTATCGTTGACCCCCATTTTTATTTCATGGACCCCCAATTTTTTCCCCACTTAACATTGACCCCTTGCAGGTTGTTGTCGACCCTTGGGGGTCGATATAGACCACTTTGGGAATCACTGCTTTAGAGCTACCGGAAAATTCCCCTCCCTAAGAGTATCCTAAAATCCTAAACATGTTCTTTTGGGTTTATATTCGGAGAACATCCTCCCTTAATTCAATCAAACTATTCTTTTGACGGAGAAGAAACATCAACTGAGCATGATGTGGATGATTATGCCTAGGATTGAAGGAATTCTCTCATTGCTGCTGCATTGGGAAGTATATTAGATCTGAAGATGTATATGCAGTTAGTGTCACATTCCTGATAATGTGCAAGTCCATATGCTAGTCCAAATCATTAATCCGCCTCTAATATATCCAACATTTTTATCCATAAAATCAGGATTATTCTGTGGTGTCTCTTAAAGAACTTTTTAACTCATTTGGAATCTCTTGGTGAGACTAAATGTTATGGTTTCTCTAAGCTCATTTCTGCTTTCCTTGGATTGATTTTGAGAATCGTCTATCATTTTTTCTGTATCTTTATTTAATCCAGAATGAAAATTGTATTTCCATGCTTTCCTGAAAGTCACAGCACACGTACTTACATAAAATTATTTCATGGACGATCTATTCCCACCTGAATTTCCATCTTGATTCTCTTAAGAGAGCGGAAAGAAAAGCAGAAAAAGGGTTTGCTAAAGTCCTAAACTACTACCAAAAATCGATAACAATACTTTCACGTCTTTTCTCTCGGGATAGGAAAGCGACATATACATATTTTTATAAGGATAGTTTTCTGTTTTTCTATTGGTGTGTATGTAACTAAAATATGCGGACCAATATTCGGGTATGGATTGAAGAAATTATTCAAGTATTCTGCAGAAATTGCTTTTATCTATAATATTTCTAGCACCCAACAGAATATGAAGAAAATATACTGGTCTTTTTTTATATCCATGGAGAGTAAAATTCATTGAATCTTCTTCCTGTGTAATTTTGTAAAATAAAGAAATCATGTTCATGAAAATATTACGTATGAAAAATATCTGAATAATTTTTTAAATCCCAAATACGCTTTTTGATACCACTATACTCTCTTTCCAACTGGCGGCCCGGGGGCCGCATCCGGCCCACGAAGTCCCGCGAACCAAAATATATTAGTTATTATTTTTTGCGGACAATTTTCATAAAAAATCTATGGGTTTAAAATACTTTTCTCGTTAATAAAAACCTAATTTCATCGTTACTGTGAAATTTATCATGCCAACGGTGAAAAAAAAAATTATTTCTCAGGTTTTGCATCCAAGAAAATATTTATTCAAATACAAAAATAATCGTGTATGTTGCTCTTTTTTATTTCATTTTTTTTGTATTTTGTGAATATAATTTAGCATGTGTGTATCAGAAATTTTCTCGAAGAAATTCTCCTATTTAACTTTATGAAACCACTCATTTTGGACGAAAATATTTACACTCACATTTGTAAATTTTAAATTTAAAATGTAAATATCTATTCTCTGGTGGTGGCAGCAGACAAACCTCATTTTTGTCATTGAACATTTTGTGTGCTACTATGTAAGTTATAATACCAACCTTTTTAAAGTTTTATATTTTAACAATTAGATATCTGTTGCACATTAATTGTTTAATACATGGGTGCATATTAAAGTTATTGTAGCCCGAATTTTTTAATATGCAATGAAATATTTTTTAAAATCTACTTCTTATTTTTTAATTTGTAATTCAATACTTTTGTTTTGTACAACTTGGTAAAAATCTGACAGTAATATTCAATGTTCCTTCAAACATGAAAGAGTCCTACATGAAATTTTGATAAAGTTGCGGCCCGCCATTTGATTTGTGTTTTTAATTGTGGCCCCCGGCCTCATGTAAGTTGGTACTGTACTAGTTGGTACTGAACTCTGTACTATACTACTTCTCTATACAGAGCAGGAAACGTGATTTGTTTATGTTTTAGTGGAAGTTATTTTTTAGTTTAATGATTTGAGGGGAAGGAAGAGTTAAGGAACTTTACTATGCATGGATAGATGTCGGGAGAATACAATTTTTTAGCATCTATTTTATGCTGAAATTTTAAAATTGTGTCTGCAAATTTTTATTAATTTACTGCAATTTTCACTTTAAGTGCATTTTTTGATTCATCTCTTGGTCAACTACACTTTTGTTAGTTAGAGTCACAAATGTGACTGTTACATTAAAGTAGTCTAGAATAATGCATATGCTTTTATTTCTTATTATGTCAAACATATGTCTTTAAGTGCGTTTTATCTGAAAAATAATTTTTGACGCATTCGTGATTTGGGGTAGGGGTTTTGATTATCTGTTACGCTGATTTCAAATATACAAAAAGTTTTATTCGACCTGATGTACTTTTAAAGATTCATCATATCTAAATTACGAAATGTACGAACTTTAACATCTATACAAAAGAAAAAGTGATTCTTTAACTGATATTTTAAACCACGAATTTGATTATATCTGGGTGATTCACAGAAAATACAACGCTTAAGAAACATTTTTTTTTTAAAAATTTAAAATCTTAAGTTTAGTTCATTTCTTTCTAAAAAAATATATTTATTTAGTAGTTTTAATACGTTTCAGAGAGCAGTGCAGTTTAAAAACATTTTTCAGTTTACAATTATTTCCTGATTTTCAAGTGCCAGGAAAGTGTCAACCAGATAAATGACATTTTATAATTGTATAGCTTATTACTCTTTTCAGGTACTTCTTCTTTTAGGTCTGACACTTTGATTTTGTGTTATTAGCAACAATTCTTTTTAAAACATCTCTGACTGAATTATGTAGTTTATGTTATTAAACAGAAGGCAAGAAAATGACAAGAACAAAAAAACTTCTGACTTTTTAAAATTTCCTTAACTGGACTTTCCTCCGAAGCTGTCTTTTCTGTTCCGACTGGAAAATTTATTTGTAACGAAATAGCCTACTAATCATGCAATTAAATAAAAATAATTAACGTTTGTGCTACGTATGCAGGTTTTTGGAGAAAAAAAAATAGGTGGCCTGGAAGATGACATATTTTCCTGTTGAGATACAATTTATTGACTAAAAAACTTACATTTGCAAAATATTTTTGAAATAATTTCTCATGCATAGACTCATGAATGCTTTTAACAGTTTAGAAGTAAAAAATTACAGCAAAATGTATATTTAATTTTAAAGGTAGCAATTATTGAAAACATGGTTTGATGACGTGCCAGGAAAATAACGTTTTGAAACTCAACATACATTTTTAAATCTATTTAATTATTAAAACCAGGGAAAATCATTCTGAAAAGCTAACAATATAAGTATTAATTACACTTTGAAAGAAATTACTAATTTGTTGTTTAATATTAGATTTCTGTGGTGATTCTGATAGATTTCTGTTACGTATTTGGTGAGAATCACCCATATGCTATGCTCCTATCAAATATTGGTGTTTTACTTTATATTTAATTATAAATTTAAAGTTTTAGCTTAGTTACGCCAAATTTACTGAAAAACTTGCTAAGTTTTGAAGAGTTAAACGAAAATTTATTTTTGAAATTCGAGCTTTGAAAGCAGTTTTTATTCTCAGACTACTAAATGTAAGTCGTTTTTTTATAGGATTCTAAAAAGAGCACAATTTTTAATTTAGTTAGATGAATCTTTTATGCTGACAGGGAAAAGTTTGTCTTCTCGATATGGTTAAAATCAATTTAAAATATTACAATTACCTTCGTAAACAGTTACATTACCTTCGTATTGTGTGTTGAACGTTTCATAAGTTACTAAATGCATAATTATATACTTTTAATTTTAAACTAACATTGTCTTTGTATCTGAATAAGAAACGTGCTGATAAATTTTTTCGGAATGCACTGATCAAGTTTTATATTAGACATGAAAGGAAAAAGCTAGCACTGTTTCCACTGAATGCACTGTTATCTGAATAAGAAACATGCTGATTAATTTTTTTGGAATGCATTGATCAGGTTTTGTAATAAAATTGAAATGAAAACGTCATTCAATTTTATTACATAATTGTTTTATTACATTAATTTATAACATTCATTGTAAGCGTCTCACTGTTTGCGAGACGCTTACAATGAATATCATAATGTCTACTTTGTAACTTCTGTTGAAGGAATCAACTTAGCTGTAGCTCTAAAGAGCATTAAAATAGTATAAAAAATTAAATACTCTTATGTAATAATTTTCAGATTTGAAATTTCTATCAATGAAAAATATTTTTTGTGCTGTTAAATTTGAAGTAAAATATTTAATATTTTTTTGTCAATCAATGGCCAATTGTTTTCTCCCAATCATTTGAATTTTCGTTTTCAATTATTGACATAATCACAAGATTATCAAAGATTTATAACTAACTTATATACTTGGGGATTGGACAAGTATCTAAGACCATTCTCGCCAAACCTGATATCGCCAAAAGGTAACTTCTGCGCCAATAACCGCAACTTTTATCTACTGTGTTATCTTTGACTACCCAAGTTAGTTTTCTTTAGCGTGTACAAATATACTGTTTGGCAAAATGGCAAAACAAAAAACACAGCAGATCTACGCGAAAACACTTGGATTCGTATTTAAACGAATTTATGTGGCGGCGACTGCACAAGGATAACGGCTTATTTCTTTGATCTTGAAAAGTCCTCAAGTATTTTTGGCCGCCGAAATGATGTATAATTATATCATTAGATTCAAGAATAATTCAATGTGTAATTATATATAAAAAAAGAAAAAAAGAAAAAATAGAGGTTTATTTAATTTTGTTTTGATTCTTTTTATTACACTTTTTTATTACGTATTTTTATATTTAAATTTTTTTGTTATCATTATTTTATTATATTTGATAAATTTAATGTGTTTAGAATGTTTGTTTTGGAAATTGCTTTTCATTATGATGGTGCCAAAGTATTTGCGCATTTTCGCAAGCGTTGACAGATCGACGGGATAATTCCTAAGTACCCAAAGCTAATATTCATAGTATCATAAAAGTATACATTTTTAACAATTATATCAAAACTTATTGCATGAAATTAACAGGAGTTCGTATGTTCTGCCTCGTATTAGATTCGCTGTATAACACACACTTACATTTCCAAGCAACTTCGTTTTTTAAAATTTTAGGCAGAATTTTCCGTATATTGCACAAATTTGTTCTTAAAATTTCTTAGTTTTCTCCACACATGGAGAAACCTGATCATGTACATTATACAATGGGTAAAATGTACGATGTAGAATAACGTTTGATCTAATGAATGGATTTTTACGCACTAACTTGAATTTACATTGAGATTGCGCATCCCTTAATTTGCTGATTTATATTATCCGGCACGATTCTATTTCAGTAATTAATCAACTTATTAATAACGACAGTAAGTAGTGAAAGTGAATTATAATTGTAGTAGAAGAGCAATTTTGAATAAAATACTATGTGAAAAAAATTAGTATATTTTCTTTGAATTACACAGAACTTTTATTTCTTATATTTAATTTAATAGCTAAATTAATCAACACTCTGCTCTCCAATTATAATTACCGATTCTCAACTATGACTAATAACAGCAGAAAAGATTGAAAAATAATGGTAATTATTGTAGCATAGAAATCGTAAAAATAAAAGTTATAGAAACAAACTATCTTTGATTAGCGTGAGTTTTTTTCCCCTTAGCTATCAGTTTTTAATTAACCTCTGTGTAAGTTTTATTAGATGACGTGCTAATATGCCTTTAATTGTCACATATCCATCTTTCACTGATAGCCGTAGTAACATAATCTAAGAATATAGTATACCGATCATAGCATAACAGTTTAGAATATAAATTTAGTGGAAATCTATCAATTTATCTTCAGTGAAGTATATCGAGCTTTTATTTCCAATCTTCGAATTAATTAAATCGGTGAATTAATTGACACGCTGCTATCCGATTAATAACCGATATTCCATCTATCACTGATAGCCGTAGTAACATAATCTAAGAATATAATATACCGATCATAGCATAACAGTTTAGAATATAAATTTAGTGGAAATCTATCAATTTACTTTCAGTGAAGTATATCGAGCTTTTATTTCCAATGTTCGAATTAATTAAATCGATGAATTAATTGACACCCTGCTATCCGATTAATAACCGATATTCCATCTGTGACTGATAACGGTAGTAAAGAGTCGAAGAGAATAGTAATTACAGTAGTTAACCTAACATGTTATGACAAATGTGAAGTCATTTCGGATCAGGCTACTTTCCTTTTTCGGATTCATCAATCTTTTGGGTGTTTCCGCCGATGATCTAGTTCACCGAATCGAAAAGAGTCACGCTATCTACCCCCCGATACCTCCCATGGGGAAAGTGCAGGGCTCAGCTTTTTCATTTCCAGAGATTGGGATTAATAAAAAAAATAAAGATTTCTGACCCTCAAACCATGTTATTTGTTGGTACAGATTTTTTTTCCCATTGGAATATTGGAAGGTATTGATTTGAGTCGTTAAAAAAATTTTGTTTACGCTATAGTGTCTTATTGACTTTCTTTTATTTTTTAATATTGTTTTATTGATTTCTTATAAAGTATGGTATTTTTATTTTTATAACTCTTCTTTTAACTAATCTGGAAGATTTTGTTTAGAAAAGATTTATATTTTCTGCTTTCTGTTAAAAGTTGTGGTTAAAAATAGTAAAATTTCGATCGATTTTTTTTTGTCTGCTTACTTTCTCTAGCTTTACCAACGTTTTAACTAGTTTTGATATCATTGCACATGACTGCATTTGTTAATTGAAAATTCCTCAAAGAAAAAGAATCTTAATTCTGGCATTTCGTTTATTGAATCTACTCTAATTAAATAAAAGTATGTTTATCTGAAATCTTTTAAATTGAGAGATGTAGCTTGAAATTTGCATTGGAAAACGGTTTCCTGAATAGTTTTTTTTCCATTTAACTATATGCTGAAATTTGTATTTTTCCCAATCATTCCATTTATAGGAAGTCCTTTTCTTGATTATTTAATTGAATAATTGAACTAAAGTCTTGTCTTGCAATGTTATTGGTTTATTGCAACTGCAATATTGACACTATTATTATGTTGCAGAAACTCATTCACACACTTTTTCATATTCAAGTGATTGGTTGTTCGAAATGGTACATACTTTTAGTAAGTAGTTATGTGTTGAAGAAGGAAATTAAATCTAAATTATTTAATCGCAGCGTAACAGTCGAAGAGATTTTGTTATTTACGTCATGGTAAAGCTGAACTTGAGTTGTTGAGGACGATATGGGACGGTAAAGGTCCTAGTGACAATACTGGTGCAATTGTGCACCACAACACTACAGTTTAGTTTAGAAAAGCCAATGCTATCTCATCTTATGGATCGTTCTCACTGCATCCAATTTATCTACACGTGCATGTAAACATTTTGAATTTGATGTAAGAGGAATTAATTGCTTGCGCTCGAACGATCGTATCAGTAAGAATGGTCCCTTATTCAACGTAATGTAATACTCGCCGTTGTTTTCTCCAGCTTTAAAACATCAGCAGGCATTGTATTCGTGATCGCAACACTCGAATACGCCATCTGGGGAGAAGACAAGTTCCATGTCTTGAACCTCCTCCTTGAAACTCTCCTTCCCTTAGTTGTATAAGAATGTACTACGATATTTCCCCCCTTCCTTAATACTTTTCATATTTAATTGTCACAATTATTTTTTTTTTAAATTTCCACGATGCTTTCGTTTGGAATTTCATGTTTAATGTATTAATTTAAATTTGATACTTCGATTGCATGTTTAATGTAAATTTCAGTTCCATATAGTTTCCTAACTTAAAAGTTTTAATTTATTTAAAATTCAGGCAGAAACTACCACACTTCTTTCTTCTATTACTCTCCATACGCTAATGGTGAAAGCATGCGAAGTGTTGCCATAGGTAGAGAGTTTTGCTTTGCACCACTTGTATCCCATTTCTATCGCCAATTAGAATGTGTTTCCGGACCACTCTAAGAGCCATTCACACTGCATCCGATTGCTCCAGACGCACGTGCTTAGAAACTGCTTGCTGTGATAATGCCCCATAAAGGATGTACAGAGTGATATCGAATCCAATCTGAACCCTAGTCTTCACTACTGGGAATCAAACCCCGAGCCAAGTCATGGAAGCAAATGCGATATATGGGTTCAAAAAGATAAAAATAGTGTTAAGAAATTTACAAAACTAAGAAATTTTTGTGTTTACTTTGAGAGAAGATTTTTTTAATTTAATTTTCAGAATTACCAAACATTCCAATTAACACAAAGAGCTGTAGTTTTTGTTATCTTTCAGACTAGTTGTCTGATTTTGCATAATACCATTCATCATAATTATCAAGCGGCTGGACAGTTTTCTGTAAACCGCATAATTTAGGGTCGCAAAAGATGGCCGATAGCCAACTTAGGTTTTCTAAAAGCTAATGTTTTTCAGTTATGCCCATTTCATTCTGTCTCATACTTTTAAGTGATTGTGAAAACATCACGGAAACTATTGTTGCTTTCTCTCTTGAATGAAACGATTTAGAAATCGTTCCATGAATTCAGAAAAATAAATATGAATATAAAAATTTAGGTTCTTTAAACATTGGTATCACCGTGGCAGATAAAATACATGCATTTTTATTATCTTAACTGTAAAAGTCGGATATTAAACTGATTATTGTTTTTGCGGAATTGCTTTCTTTCTAAGAATTGTTTTATAGTTTATAGTTATTGAATGTGTTTTTTAAATTCATCACTAGCAAATTTATTATTCTAATTATTCTAAAATAAAACGGTTGCCGATGATAATGAAGAATAAACAATTTATGATTTAGTGTCATATTTTTTTTATTTGTGATATTTTCTATCAATGCTACGATTATATTAAGTTTTTCCCCCCTTCATTTAAACAAAATTTTTTGTCTTATTTTTTAAAAGAAAAAACTTCTTTTTAGTTGTGCATTTAAATTATCAATATTTAACAATTATTTTCATCTCAGAATATTTTTTTTCCTCACATAAAATAAATGTTTAACATTTAACGTAATATAAAACAATGTTTGAGGATGCATAATCATTTTGCGAACTTACCTAACCATCCTCTACATCAATATTTTGTACAATGTGTAACTTAGAAAACTAATCTAATGATTTTATGCTTTTTTGTATAGGTATTACGCATTTATATTAATAGCTTTCAAACGTTTCCAAAATCCATTGTTATGTTTTGCAGCTTACTGATTTATTATGTTCAAAATAAAGCGCTACGCTTTGTGTGCTTTATTTATTTATTAAAAAGGAATAAATTGCGTGATTTGTATAATCTCAAACTTTAAGTGCGTGTTTAAAGCTACCGTTATAGAAGTAAACCTTGCGGGGATATTTTTTGTGTAAAATAAATGAATATCATTTGCAATTTAATGGCCTTTTTATTTCATTATTCGTTTCTCAACATAGTAAATTGTTCAGTCGCAAAAGCGTGAATATTATCGTCAATGCAAATTATATCCAAATTTAATAATTCGTTGTTTTTCATTGTTAACGCAACAAAGCGATGGGATATATCAGCGGTCGTTTTTTGTTTTAGAGAATTCTATTCAAAATATTTTGAGGGAATATTTTGAATTTCTATTTTGTATTATTATGTTGCCTATATTTTACTTTGCTATCTATTACGGCTGTTAAGTTCAAGTTATAGTAGGAAATTTTCTTGCTGTTGCCGGAGTCAGAGTTGTGATATGAAAAATTGACTCAACTACAACGCCGGTTACTTAAATGCTTGTGCCTGTTGGTCAAAAGATAATAAAAAAGGTTATGATTTTAGAAAAATTATTTAGAAAAAGAATTTATTATGTTAACAAAAATATTATTCGAATGACTGTTATGACAATAATTTTAACTAGAACTTATCACAAACTTAATGAATCACATTAGAACGATTTTGAGCCTATGTTTGACTGAAATATAGAAATATAATACAACAGTTATTGAAATTGTTATTGAAATTCCAAAAGATATTGAAATTCTAAAACCAAATTATGTTATTTTGTTAGAATTTTCATTCTAAAATTTCAGTAAAATAATCGTCAGTAGCCATTCGATCTAATTAACCGAAGTTTACGGTTAAGAGATTGAAGGCTTGGCCCTCTCGGTTAAAGTATGTACCCAGCTGTAAAGAAATGAGTGACTTTATAATGTGTTCACTGCACTCATTACTATCAGCTTATCAGGCATCTGCTATGATGAAAAATAAAAACATTAATTAATTTGTAATTCGTGTCATATGGCTTAGCTTCCGGCTTTCAAGAACGTGTGCTTGTTTTTCATTTTGGCTGTGGGTCTAGTTTGCAGAGATAAAATTATGTTTTTTTAACATATTATGTAAAAACAGTAAATAAACAATTTTAACAATTAACACATTTAACAGTTTGAATACTATTTTTTATGGTTATTCGACCGTTTTTGTTGGATATGGTAAAATAATAATTAGTTGTTAAAACATTTTTTACGAGAAATTTCCAACTGTGCAGCTTAGTTGCTAAGTTGATTAAAAAAAAAGAAGCAATTTTACGTATTATCTGTAATAATTTCCTAATTCATTAATATTTCTTATACAATTTCTTTGTCATATGTCATAAAGATATTTATAATTTTGTGT
Source organism: Parasteatoda tepidariorum (assembly GCF_043381705.1). NCBI lineage: Eukaryota > Metazoa > Arthropoda > Arachnida > Araneae > Theridiidae > Parasteatoda > Parasteatoda tepidariorum. The sequence goes on along the minus strand of NC_092207.1, from coordinate 60,768,515 downwards.
GTGAACTATGATATTGATATTTTACTTTTTTCTTTTAATGGTTTTGCTCAATAACAATATTTAATGCAAATATAGTTTTCAATATTTATTTCTTCAACTGTTACAATTTAAAATTTAGTTTTAAAGAAGATGCCTTTTACTCTAATCATACACACACTATATAATTTGACTTTAACATTCAATTAGTAATAATATTAATACTTTATTAGGATTTGATGGAAATTTTAATTGAGTATAAGTCGTAGTTATATTCGGAGTTGATCTCTTAAGAATGTTCAGAGTCTAGCTTTCAGGAATGTCCGGAGTCGAAATCAAACTTCTAGGAATGTCCGGAGTCGAAATCAAACTTCTAGGAAATGTCCGGAGTCGAACATTTCCACTGTCGACTTTATAGCTCTGATTTTTACTTTATATAATTTAATGTTAAACAGATGATCTTGTTACTTGCATGAATATGTTTTTTTCCCCACAAGGTTTTCTTTTGTTTATGAATGCGGGTTTCCTAATGATATTTCCATTTTTGTTTTAACTTCTCTCTTTTGAGCCAGGCATAGTTTTTGATAACGCTTGGGTTTGTTGCCTCTTTTAAACCTTCGCGGTTGTATGGCAGTCACCTACTATATATCAACCAAATACGATCGTAAAAGGTTAAGCAATATCGTAATATTTTTACTTGAAGTTTGACAGAGCTTACCAACTTCCTACTTCAAGTGCCATTAAATTAACTCTACATTTAACAGAAAATTTTTTGTTTCATTAAGTAATGAACTTATCTAAAATTTATATAAAATTCTCTCTTCAAGTTAACGTAGTTGGTTCTACGAAAAGTAATAAATTTATTGTGCACCATACTTCAATTTTGATTGTTTTCGGCAATTATACAATAAATTATAAATATATTTTAATTCCCAGGAACTGATATATCAAAAAATAGATTTTTACTGAAGGAAAGATGAATCTCCATAAAATTGTCGGTAACGTCTGCTGTTTTTTTATGCATTGTAAAATTTTAAACACGTGATAAATGACGTCACTCTCCTACTATGAATTGCTATATTCTATTGCTTAATTCTTTTGTGGAACTGAATAATTTACCAAGAAGAGCTGTAAAAATTGTGGTCATCGTATGCAATCATCATCGTATGCACTTCCAAAATGTGATCTGTTTTATCTTTTTATTTTTCAAACTTTAAACTGATTGTTCACCCTTGTAAAGATAGAGTAGTACGAGCTCTCTGCCCGAGGCGGCAATTCTGTCCTGATTCACTCTGATACAAACACACATACATGTCCCCATACTTTTGTAAGTATCACATATTATGTAAGCAGCATTTCCTGTAGTGTGGGCCACATATTTTATGGGACATTATTTTTTTTAAGGTCCTGATGAGTTAGGTTGAAGATCAGGAATTGAAACAATGACTTCATTTAAATCTTTTCAGCAGACTCATTGAAATCTACCGCATAGGTATAAAGAAAGTAGAAAAAAAAAGTTGTCTTGAAATAACATGGAGTGCTGCCAAGAATCACTTTGTAAACGGGTGTGTCTCTCTCTAAAAACAGTCTCTGCAACAGGCAACCCTTCTCCATTAATCAGTCAGAGAGTCTTTTGTTTTGTGACAGAGTTTTTAAAAGGGAATTGCTGTGATGCATGCGCACATTGTGGTCTCAATTAGTCTTTACATATTGAAAATCAGCAAGAATCTTTATAGGTCCTCCATTAGAGATGAGTTCGGGCTTACTTTTATCTGTCCGAGACCGAAGACCGCTAATTTTATAAAATAAAAGACTACGATTCTTGAAGATGTAAAGTCAAAGTTTATGTAGAGAAAATCTCTAATTACATCGATGCACTACGCAACATGTAATAAATGTATGCATTAAAAATGTTTATGCATGTAGAGGTAATGTTAGCAAGTTTTGAATGTACGGCGTACACAAAATCAAAAAAGTAATTCTAGCCAAACTGTGTGCTGTACCGATGCTGGCGATATAAGCTGTGAGATGGGCTTTAAAATCAGTCATGGTCGGTGGTCCTGGAAGCACATGCAAGTGAACCCCCAGAGGAACATAACACATGGAGTGAGATTTGGGGATCCTTGTGGCCAGTGCAAGAGGGAATTTTCTGTGACAGATACGCGACCAATCCCGCGTTTTGGTAACGTGTTATTGAGGGCGTTGTTTTTCTACCCGTTCTATTTTCGCAGAAGCGTTGATGACGATAGGACTTCCAGCGCCATCTTTTGTTGGATTTCGGAAAAGTAATTAACTATTAAAGTGAAAAGTCTAATTCTACGTAAATATACTGATTGTCTGAAACGCAATAAAAAATTTTCAGATTTGTGATTTATGACATCGAATTGTTGTGTAGACTTAATTTATTTGGTGGGAAAAGAAAGTTCTTTTTTCCCCTTCAATTTAATTATTCTTACCATTCGGTTGTATTATTTGAAATTAATTGATGGTGACATAATCGAAATAAGACATACCATACATAAATTAGAAAATTAAGTATTAAAATATTCTATAAATACATACATAAAACGTAGATTAAATTCGCTAACTATATCTAAAGACTAATAAATCGGCTGCTTTGAATAAAATGCATCGCAAACATTTCAACTTTATTGGCATGTTTCGAAGTCATTTTTTTTTTGAAAAAAAATAAATCTTTCTGAGTATTGAGAAGACCATATCGGTTTATTGATAATCGTGAACAATCCAAGTACATTTGTTGATGTTGAAATTCGTGTTTTCAAAGCGAAACTAATATACTATTTGAAGTGTAAATATTTCTTGTTGAGAATGCTTTGTTTTAGAATAACAGTTTTGTGCAAATGATTGCCTATTAATATTGCAAATCAATATTCCGTTACCCTTTAAAAGCCATCCTCATTAGTTGGAAACAGCTAATTTGCTCTTCTCCTTAATTTCCTAACGGATATATGAATATAAGCGTATAATTTCCTTTGGTTTTATGCAAATTCAAAAGGTATTTTTTCTGTAATCTATTATTCAAAAGAATAGTTTTTGTTACGTAATTGCTGTTTAGAATTGTAAATTACTTTTAAACTCTTTCAACTATTTACATGATTTAAATGCCTCATTTATGAATCTAATGGAGCTGCATGCGTATTATTACAGGGTATTTTGAATTTACAGTCCTTTTTAGTGATTACAGTTTATTTATTTGAAAACTTCCAAATAGCTTTTCATTTAAAATGATTTACGCTATAATGATAATTTTTTCTTCCTTATATTGAAGATATTTAAGCGTATCAATGTAATTATATAAAATAATATGAATATAAAATGACATGAAATAATATAAATTTTAAATTTTGTTAAAAATTTATAAATGTTCTAACGTTATGTGAATCGACTAAATACTAGAAGTTAAAGAAATAAGTTAAGCTTATATTTAGTTTATATCTATCTCATTGTTATTTTAAGAATTTTGTTGAGTCCTATAAATAAATGAATAAGCATAAAATTGAACGTTTGCGTTGCTAAGAATGACTGTGTTTTTCTTTATTTCTAAAAAACTTCCAGTTTATCAAATTGAATAGATCTTGTAAATTGAATTTTACACATTTTATTGCTTGAAATAAAAACTCAAATTTTCAGATAATTGATGTGTGCACTTACTCAGCATTAGTTTCTTCTACAAATTATTCTAATCTTAATTTCATAATTGTTTTCTCTTCTAATTTCTTTCTTTTATAAGTTACTATTTTGAAACTTTTAAGTATAATGCAAGGAAATATTTCTGCCTGAAATTATATTCAGTGAACTATTCACTTAACAAAGGGCTATTTTAGTGAGGCTGTTTTTTATTAAAGGCTGTTTTTTATTAAAAATTCATATAACGATACTTGTGACAAAGAAATTATATATGTAACTTTTTCAACTCTTTTGTAATTGCTCTAATAGGGTCGAGGTTTTAAAATTATTTATGAAGTCATAATTAATAACCAGAAATTCTTTCTCCAATCTTTCACGAAGTCTCTTTTTTTTCTGCTACACTTTTTTATCATGTGTCATCGATCGAAGTTGACATCTTAATCTATAAAATATATGCGTTAAATGATGAATAATTACCTGATTCCACGTTTAAACAGAAGCCTTTTTACTATCTATTGATTATTTTGCATTTTTTTCTTCTCTTTAATCCTTTCTCTGTGATTCATGAAAGTTAAGAAAGTTAAGGAGGCTCTTTGGAGTTAAAAATCATATAATATTTTAAACATTATACATAGAATTTTACTTTTCGGAGCATTGATTTAAGTAATAATGGAATCTATTAGTTGAAATAAAATATTATTTATGTATTTTACTTCAATTATAATTTATATATTTTATTTGATTATAGTACATGAGCTATTTAAAAATAAATAAATAGATTAAAAAAAAGAGTTTTTGAAAAATAAGCAAATTAAAATGACCTAAACTATATGCTTTCCTAAAGTTTTACTTGAGTGTTTGATAAGACTCTTCGTAATGGCATTATTATTTCATTTACGTCGTATTAGAGCTCCACAATGGACTATTGGCGACGATCAGGGAAAAATCCCTGCGGATGATTCAAAAACATGCCATCACAATTGTAATCCTCTGCAGAGGGGATAATTCCCCTGCTTTGGTAGCCCGATGAACTGTGCGAAAAGTCAAGCACTTTACGACAGTTTAATTAGGGCCGATGCCGCGCAACTTCAGTCCCTACGCCAGTGATTCTCAACCTGTGGGGCGCGCCCCCCTAGGGGGGCGCGAGCACACTAGAGGGGTGGCGCGAGAATGTTCAAGAGAAAATATTATTTAAAAAAAATTTATTAAGTGGATGAAATTAAAGCGCATATACTCTTAGAAAACAAAATACATTTCGACATATTTAACAACTTTTTAAAGTAAAAAAACATATTAAATCAAAACTTAGGTGGGGAATCAAAGGTGGCTTTGCTTTGAGGATTTTTCCTAATTTTCTGGTTAAGTCTGTGCGGCTGAAATTTTCGTTGTAACATCTTACCCTTATCTCTAACACATATCACGTATACTTTTAATTGTAAAATAAAATTCCATTTATTTTATAGTATAACTTCGAAATTGTAGCTTCTGCGCCTATGGTTTCCCACAGGTTCCAAAGGTAGGCCATAAATTGAAATCACTTTTTCACTTACTCAAATTGTCTTTAGAAAGGGCACTTGGACTGGCAAACGTCTTTTAAAAAGACACCTTAAGTGCCTCGCTAGTAGGGCCAAGTTTTTCGACTGTAAAAAAGGTATTTGTTTTTAGAGTGCATTATTTATTTATCTATCATTTACATTGATAGTTCCTGTGTGACGTCACTAGCGATTCTTTTGAGTTAACTCATTAGAATAAAACAAGATATACTGAGTTAGTTCGTTCGAAAGGGTTAACTAACCATAACTAATAAGTAAGATTTAAATAAACATACCAGAGTTAACTAACCCATAACTAATGCAAAAAATACCCAAATTTGCAAGAAAATACCAGAATTTGCCACAAAAACGCTTATAACTACCATGAAAATACTGAAAAATACCTGAAAAATTACTTTAAGGCAAACAAAATAAAAAAACTTGAAACAAAATATCGCAAACTCTACTAAAGTGCAGAGAACGACAAAATATTATAAAAATTTAAAAAAATACCTAAGTTCCACATTTGCTTAAAATGAAATAAGTCAATTGGTATTCAATTAAATCATTCCTTTTTGAGAAATAATATACTTCGCTCTGATTTATAATTAATTCTTTTATAGATTTTACGTTTGCTTCCGAAGGTGGCCCACGTGTCTCCAAAGTGGCACAGGTATCGGGCCACCTTGGAAACATGCATATGGTCACCATTTGCACGACTTAAGACTATTAATCTGATAGATTAGTTCAAATTAAAGTAATGTGGTTAAAGAAAAAGAATAAACTTTCAGAAAACATATCA